>NC_030435.2:21127726-21297726 GCF_001660625.3 Ictalurus punctatus
TACAGAATGACTTCTACCTCTTAAGATACTTTGGCCTTTATCTGACAAGCACTTTACAGTACATCCTTGGCTTGCATGTAGTAAGTAATGGACATATGGATGTTCTTTATGCTTGCCATGACATGCCTTGCATGTATTAAATAACAGACATATGATTGTTGTTCATGCTTGCCATGACATGCCTTTAAGGTTTGGTCTTTATCTGACAAACACTTTACAGTACATCCTTGGCTTGCATCCAGTAAACAAAGGACATATGGTTGTGCTTTATGCTTGCCATGACATGCCTGTAAGTTTGGTTAAGAATATTTGCAGATGTTTAAACATGACTCAACCAAAGCTTCCCATTTACCAGGTAATGTCTATCCTAATCCTAGTGTATGTCTACTTGGTAGACTAGGAGTCACAGTCTCAGCAACTATTGGCAACTCTCAAAAGTCTTGGTACAGAATGACTTCTACCTCTTGAGATACTTTGGCCTTTATCTGACAAACACTTTACAGTACATCCTTGGCTTGCATGTATTAAATAACAGACTGTTGTCTGTTGAACAACAGATTGTTGTTCATGCTTGCCATGACATGCCTTTAAGGTTTGGTCTTTATCTGACAAACACTTTACAGTACATCCTTGGCTTGCATCCAGTAAACAAAGGACATATGAGTGTGCTTTATGCTTGCCATGACATGCCTGTAAGGTTTGGTTAAGAATATTTGCAGATGTTTAACATTACTCAACCAAAGCTTCCCATTTACCAGGTAATGTCTATCCTAATCCTAGTGTATATCTACTTGGAAGACTAGGGGTCACAGTCTCAGCAACTAGGTAACTTCTCAGGAACAGCATGAATCCCAGCTTTTGAGATTTGTTGGCCTTTTTTTGTCAGACATTAAATAACAGACATTGATTAAATCACACTTGCCATGACATGCCTGTAAGGTTTGGTTAAGAATATTTGCAGATGTTTAAACATGACTCAACCAAAGCTTCCCATTTACCAGGTAATGTCTATCCTAATCCTAGTGTATGTCTACTTGGTAGACTAGGAGTCACAGTCTCAGCAACTATTGGCAACTCTCAAAAGTCTTGGAACAGAATGACTTCTACCTCTTGAGATACTTGACCTTTATCTGACAAACACTTTACAGTACATCCTTGGCTTGCATGTATTAAATAACAGACATATGATTGTTGTTCATGCTTGCCATGACATGCCTTTAAGGTTTGGTCTTTATCTGACAAACACTTTACAGTACATCCTTGGTTTGCATCCAGTAAACAAAGGACATATGGTTGTGCTTTATGCTTGCCATGACATGCCTGTAAGGTTTGGTTAAGAATATTTGCAGATGTTTAAACATGACTCAACCAAAGCTTCCCATTTACCAGTAGTCAGGTAATGTCTATCCTAATCCTAGTGTATGTCTACTTGGTACACTAGGGGTCACAGTCTCAGCAACTATCAGCAACTCTCAAATGTCTTGCTACAGAATGATTTCTACCTCTTGAGATACTTTGGCCTTTTTCTGACAAACACTTTACAGTACATCCTTGGATTGCATGCATTAATTAACATACTGATGGCAAGCAAGATTGTTGTTCATGCTTGCCATGACTTGCCTTTAAGGTTTGGTTATACACAATTGCTAATGTTGAAACACAACTGAGCTGAAGCTTTCTTTTTTACCAGGAGTGGGGTTTGAACCCACGAGGACTTTTGTCCATTGGAACTTAAGTCCAACGCCTTAACCACTCGGCCATCCTGGTGCACAACAACTTGGAAGACTAGGGGTCACAGTCTCAGCAACTATCGGCAACTCTCAAAAGTCTTGCTACAGAATGATTTCTACCTCTTGAGATACTTTGGCCTTTTTCTGACAAACACTGTACAGTACATCCTTGGCTTGCATCCAGTAAACAAAGGACATATGGGTGTGCTTTATGCTTGCCATGACATGCCTGTAAGGTTTGGTTAAGAATATTTGCAGATGTTTAAACATGACTCAACCAAAGCTTCCCATTTACCAGGTAATGTCTATCCTAATCCTAGTGTATGTCTACTTGGTAGACTAGGAGTCACAGTCTCAGCAACTATTGGCAACTCTCAAAAGTCTTGGTACAGAATGACTTCTACCTCTTGAGATACTTGACCTTTATCTGACAAACACTTTACAGTACATCCTTGGCTTGCATGTAGTAAGTAATGGACATATGGATGTTCTTTATGCTTGCCATGACATGCCTTGCATGTATTAAATAACAGACATATGATTGTTGTTCATGCTTGCCATGACATGCCTTTAAGGTTTGGTCTTTATCTGACAAACACTTTACAGTACATCCTTGGCTTGCATCCAGTAAACAAAGGACATATGGTTGTGCTTTATGCTTGCCATGACATGCCTGTAAGTTTGGTTAAGAATATTTGCAGATGTTTAAACATGACTCAACCAAAGCTTCCCATTTACCAGGTAATGTCTATCCTAATCCTAGTGTATGTCTACTTGGTAGACTAGGAGTCACAGTCTCAGCAACTATTGGAAACTCTCAAAAGTCTTGGTACAGAATGACTTCTACCTCTTAAGATACTTTGGCCTTTATCTGACAAGCACTTTACAGTACATCCTTGGCTTGCATGTAGTAAGTAATGGACATATGGATGTTCTTTATGCTTGCCATGACATGCCTTGCATGTATTAAATAACAGACATATGATTGTTGTTCATGCTTGCCATGACATGCCTTTAAGGTTTGGTCTTTATCTGACAAACACTTTACAGTACATCCTTGGCTTGCATCCAGTAAACAAAGGACATATGGGTGTGCTTTATGCTTGCCATGACATGCCTGTAAGGTTTGGTTAAGAATATTTGCAGATGTTTAAACATGACTCAACCAAAGCTTCCCATTTACCAGGTAATGTCTATCCTAATCCTAGTGTATGTCTACTTGGTAGACTAGGAGTCACAGTCTCAGCAACTATTGGCAACTCTCAAAAGTCTTGGTACAGAATGACTTCTACCTCTTGAGATACTTGACCTTTATCTGACAAACACTTTACAGTACATCCTTGGCTTGCATGTATTAAATAACAGACATATGATTGTTGCTCATGCTTGCCATGACATGCCTGTAAGGTTTGGTTAAGAATATTTGCAGATGTTTAAACATGACTCAACTAAAGCTTCCCATTTACCAGGTAATGTCTATCCTAATCCTAGTGTATGTCTACTTGGTAGACTAGGAGTCACAGTCTCAGCAACTATTGGAAACTCTCAAAAGTCTTGGTACAGAATGACTTCTACCTCTTAAGATACTTTGGCCTTTATCTGACAAGCACTTTACAGTACATCCTTGGCTTGCATGTAGTAAGTAATGGACATATGGATGTTCTTTATGCTTGCCATGACATGCCTTGCATGTATTAAATAACAGACATATGATTGTTGTTCATGCTTGCCATGACATGCCTTTAAGGTTTGGTCTTTATCTGACAAACACTTTACAGTACATCCTTGGCTTGCATCCAGTAAACAAAGGACATATGGTTGTGCTTTATGCTTGCCATGACATGCCTGTAAGTTTGGTTAAGAATATTTGCAGATGTTTAAACATGACTCAACCAAAGCTTCCCATTTACCAGGTAATGTCTATCCTAATCCTAGTGTATGTCTACTTGGTAGACTAGGAGTCACAGTCTCAGCAACTATTGGCAACTCTCAAAAGTCTTGGTACAGAATGACTTCTACCTCTTGAGATACTTTGGCCTTTATCTGACAAACACTTTA
Source organism: Ictalurus punctatus (assembly GCF_001660625.3). Lineage (NCBI taxonomy): Eukaryota > Metazoa > Chordata > Actinopteri > Siluriformes > Ictaluridae > Ictalurus > Ictalurus punctatus. The sequence continues at coordinate 21,131,515 of NC_030435.2, forward strand.
CAGTACATCCTTGGCTTGCATGTATTAAATAACAGACTGTTGTCTGTTGAACAACAGATTGTTGTTCATGCTTGCCATGACATGCCTTTAAGGTTTGGTCTTTATCTGACAAACACTTTACAGTACATCCTTGGCTTGCATCCAGTAAACAAAGGACATATGAGTGTGCTTTATGCTTGCCATGACATGCCTGTAAGGTTTGGTTAAGAATATTTGCAGATGTTTAACATTACTCAACCAAAGCTTCCCATTTACCAGGTAATGTCTATCCTAATCCTAGTGTATATCTACTTGGAAGACTAGGGGTCACAGTCTCAGCAACTAGGTAACTTCTCAGGAACAGCATGAATCCCAGCTTTTGAGATTTGTTGGCCTTTTTTTGTCAGACATTAAATAACAGACATTGATTAAATCACACTTGCCATGACATGCCTGTAAGGTTTGGTTAAGAATATTTGCAGATGTTTAAACATGACTCAACCAAAGCTTCCCATTTACCAGGTAATGTCTATCCTAATCCTAGTGTATGTCTACTTGGTAGACTAGGAGTCACAGTCTCAGCAACTATTGGCAACTCTCAAAAGTCTTGGAACAGAATGACTTCTACCTCTTGAGATACTTGACCTTTATCTGACAAACACTTTACAGTACATCCTTGGCTTGCATGTATTAAATAACAGACATATGATTGTTGTTCATGCTTGCCATGACATGCCTTTAAGGTTTGGTCTTTATCTGACAAACACTTTACAGTACATCCTTGGTTTGCATCCAGTAAACAAAGGACATATGGTTGTGCTTTATGCTTGCCATGACATGCCTGTAAGGTTTGGTTAAGAATATTTGCAGATGTTTAAACATGACTCAACCAAAGCTTCCCATTTACCAGTAGTCAGGTAATGTCTATCCTAATCCTAGTGTATGTCTACTTGGTACACTAGGGGTCACAGTCTCAGCAACTATCAGCAACTCTCAAATGTCTTGCTACAGAATGATTTCTACCTCTTGAGATACTTTGGCCTTTTTCTGACAAACACTTTACAGTACATCCTTGGATTGCATGCATTAAATAACATACTGATGGCAAGCAAGATTGTTGTTCATGCTTGCCATGACTTGCCTTTAAGGTTTGGTTATACACAATTGCTAATGTTGAAACACAACTGAGCTGAAGCTTTCTTTTTTACCAGGAGTGGGGGTTGAACCCACGAGGACTTTTGTCCATTGGAACTTAAGTCCAACGCCTTAACCACTCGGCCATCCTGGTGCACAACTACTTGGAAGACTAGGGGTCACAGTCTCAGCAACTATTGGCAACTCTCAAAAGTCTTGCTACAGAATGATTTCTACCTCTTGAGATACTTTGGCCTTTTTCTGACAAACACTGTACAGTACATCCTTGGCTTGCATCCAGTAAACAAAGGACATATGGGTGTGCTTTATGCTTGCCATGACATGCCTGTAAGGTTTGGTTAAGAATATTTGCAGATGTTTAAACATGACTCAACCAAAGCTTCCCATTTACCAGGTAATGTCTATCCTAATCCTAGTGTATGTCTACTTGGTAGACTAGGAGTCACAGTCTCAGCAACTATTGGCAACTCTCAAAAGTCTTGGTACAGAATGACTTCTACCTCTTGAGATACTTGACCTTTATCTGACAAACACTTTACAGTACATCCTTGGCTTGCATGTATTAAATAACAGACATATGATTGTTGCTCATGCTTGCCATGACATGCCTGTAAGGTTTGGTTAAGAATATTTGCAGATGTTTAAACATGACTCAACTAAAGCTTCCCATTTACCAGGTAATGTCTATCCTAATCCTAGTGTATGTCCACTTGGTAGACTAGGAGTCACAGTCTCAGCAACTATTGGAAACTCTCAAAAGTCTTGGTACAGAATGACTTCTACCTCTTAAGATACTTTGGCCTTTATCTGACAAGCACTTTACAGTACATCCTTGGCTTGCATGTAGTAAGTAATGGACATATGGATGTTCTTTATGCTTGCCATGACATGCCTTGCATGTATTAAATAACAGACATATGATTGTTGTTCATGCTTGCCATGACATGCCTTTAAGGTTTGGTCTTTATCTGACAAACACTTTACAGTACATCCTTGGCTTGCATCCAGTAAACAAAGGACATATGGTTGTGCTTTATGCTTGCCATGACATGCCTGTAAGGTTTGGTTAAGAATATTTGCAGATGTTTAAACATGACTCAACCAAAGCTTCCCATTTACCAGTAGTCAGGTAATGTCTATCCTAATCCTAGTGTATGTCTACTTGGTAGACTAGGGGTCACAGTCTCAGCAACTATCAGCAACTCTCAAATGTCTTGCTACAGAATGATTTCTACCTATTGAGATACTTTGGCCTTTTTCTGACAAACACTTTACAGTACATCCTTGGATTGCATGCATTAAATAACAGACATATGATTGTTGTTCATGCTTGCCATGACATGCCTGTAAGGTTTGGTTAAGAATATTTGCAGATGTTTAAACATGACTCAACCAAAGCTTCCCATTTACCAGGTAATGTCTATCCTAATCCTAGTGTATGTCTACTTGGTAGACTAGGGGTCACAGTCTCAGCAACTATTGGCAACTCTCAAAAGTCTTGGTACAGAATGACTTCTACCTCTTGAGATACTTGACCTTTATCTGACAAACACTTTACAGTACATCCTTGGCTTGCATGTATTAAATAACAGACATATGATTGTTGCTCATGCTTGCCATGACATGCCTGTAAGGTTTGGTTAAGAATATTTGCAGATGTTTAAACATGACTCAACCAAAGCTTCCCATTTACCAGGTAATGTCTATCCTAATCCTAGTGTATGTCTACTTGGAAGACTAGGGGTCACAGTCTCAGCAACTATTGGCAACTCTCAAAAGTCTTGGTACAGAATGACTTCTACCTCTTGAGATACTTGACCTTTATCTGACAAACACTTTACAGTACATCCTTGGCTTGCATCCAGTAAACAAAGGACATATGGTTGTGCTTTATGCTTGCCATGACATGCCTGTAAGGTTTGGTTAAGAATATTTGCAGATGTTTAAACATGACTCAACCAAAGCTTCCCATTTACCAGGTAATGTCTATCCTAATCCTAGTATATGTCTACTTGGTAGACTAGGGGTCACAGTCTCAGCAACTATCAGCAACTCTCAAAAGTCTTGGTACAGAATGACTGCTACCTCTTGAGATACTTTGGCCTTTATCTGACAAACACTTTACAGTACATCCTTGGCTTGCATGTATTAAATAACAGACATATGATTGTTGCTCATGCTTGCCATGACATGCCTGTAAGGTTTGGTTAAGAATATTTGCAGATGTTTAAACATGACTCAACCAAAGCTTCCCATTTACCAGGTAATGTCTATCCTAATCCTAGTGTATGTCTACTTGGTAGACTAGGAGTCACAGTCTCAGCAACTATTGGCAACTCTCAAAAGTCTTGGTACAGAATGACTTCTACCTCTTGAGATACTTTGGCCTTTTTCTGACAAACACTGTACAGTACATCCTTGGCTTGCATCCAGTAAACAAAGGACATATGGGTGTGCTTTATGCTTGCCATGACATGCCTGTAAGGTTTGGTTAAGAATATTTGCAGATGTTTAAACATGACTCAACCAAAGCTTCCCATTTACCAGGTAATGTCTATCCTAATCCTAGTGTATGTCTACTTGGTAGACTAGGAGTCACAGTCTCAGCAACTATTGGCAACTCTCAAAAGTCTTGGTACAGAATGACTTCTACCTCTTGAGATACTTTGGCCTTTATCTGACAAACACTTTACAGTACATCCTTGGCTTGCATGTATTAAATAACAGACTGTTGTCTGTTGAACAACAGATTGTTGTTCATGCTTGCCATGACATGCCTTTAAGGTTTGGTCTTTATCTGACAAACACTTTACAGTACATCCTTGGCTTGCATCCAGTAAACAAAGGACATATGGTTGTGCTTTATGCTTGCCATGACATGCCTGTAAGGTTTGGTTAAGAATATTTGCAGATGTTTAAACATGACTCAACCAAAGCTTCCCATTTACCAGGTAATGTCTATCCTAATCCTAGTGTATGTCTACTTGGAAGACTAGGGGTCACAGTCTCAGCAACTATTGGAAACTCTCAAAAGTCTTGGTACAGAATGACTTCTACCTCTTAAGATACTTTGGCCTTTATCTGACAAGCACTTTACAGTACATCCTTGGCTTGCATGTAGTAAGTAATGGACATATGGATGTTCTTTATGCTTGCCATGACATGCCTTGCATGTATTAAATAACAGACATATGATTGTTGTTCATGCTTGCCATGACATGCCTTTAAGGTTTGGTCTTTATCTGACAAACACTTTACAGTACATCCTTGGCTTGCATCCAGTAAACAAAGGACATATGGTTGTGCTTTATGCTTGCCATGACATGCCTGTAAGTTTGGTTAAGAATATTTGCAGATGTTTAAACATGACTCAACCAAAGCTTCCCATTTACCAGGTAATGTCTATCCTAATCCTAGTGTATGTCTACTTGGTAGACTAGGAGTCACAGTCTCAGCAACTATTGGCAACTCTCAAAAGTCTTGGTACAGAATGACTTCTACCTCTTGAGATACTTTGGCCTTTATCTGACAAACACTTTACAGTACATCCTTGGCTTGCATGTATTAAATAACAGACTGTTGTCTGTTGAACAACAGATTGTTGTTCATGCTTGCCATGACATGCCTTTAAGGTTTGGTCTTTATCTGACAAACACTTTACAGTACATCCTTGGCTTGCATCCAGTAAACAAAGGACATATGGTTGTGCTTTATGCTTGCCATGACATGCCTGTAAGGTTTGGTTAAGAATATTTGCAGATGTTTAAACATGACTCAACCAAAGCTTCCCATTTACCAGTAGTCAGGTAATGTCTATCCTAATCCTAGTGTATGTCTACTTGGTACACTAGGGGTCACAGTCTCAGCAACTATCAGCAACTCTCAAATGTCTTGCTACAGAATGATTTCTACCTTTTGAGATACTTTGGCCTTTTTCTGACAAACACTTTACAGTACATCCTTGGATTGCATGCATTAAATAACATACTGATGGCAAGCAAAATTGTTGTTCATGCTTGCCATGACTTGCCTTTAAGGTTTGGTTATACACAATTGCTAATGTTGAAACACAACTGAGCTGAAGCTTTCTTTTTTACCAGGAGTGGGGTTTGAACCCACGAGGACTTTTGTCCATTGGAACTTAAGTCCAACGCCTTAACCACTCGGCCATCCTGGTGCACAACTACTTGGAAGACTAGGGGTCACAGTCTCAGCAACTATTGGCAACTCTCAAAAGTCTTGCTACAGAATGATTTCTACCTCTTGAGATACTTTGGCCTTTTTCTGACAAGCACTTTACAGTACATCCTTGGCTTGCATGTATTAAATAACAGACATATGATTGTTGCTCATGCTTGCCATGACATGCCTGTAAGGTTTGGTTAAGAATATTTGCAGATGTTTAAACATGACTCAACTAAAGCTTCCCATTTACCAGGTAATGTCTATCCTAATCCTAGTGTATGTCCACTTGGTAGACTAGGAGTCACAGTCTCAGCAACTATTGGAAACTCTCAAAAGTCTTGGTACAGAATGACTTCTACCTCTTAAGATACTTTGGCCTTTATCTGACAAGCACTTTACAGTACATCCTTGGCTTGCATGTAGTAAGTAATGGACATATGGATGTTCTTTATGCTTGCCATGACATGCCTTGCATGTATTAAATAACAGACATATGATTGTTGTTCATGCTTGCCATGACATGCCTTTAAGGTTTGGTCTTTATCTGACAAACACTTTACAGTACATCCTTGGCTTGCATCCAGTAAACAAAGGACATATGGTTGTGCTTTATGCTTGCCATGACATGCCTGTAAGGTTTGGTTAAGAATATTTGCAGATGTTTAAACATGACTCAACCAAAGCTTCCCATTTACCAGTAGTCAGGTAATGTCTATCCTAATCCTAGTGTATGTCTACTTGGTAGACTAGGGGTCACAGTCTCAGCAACTATCAGCAACTCTCAAATGTCTTGCTACAGAATGATTTCTACCTATTGAGATACTTTGGCCTTTTTCTGACAAACACTTTACAGTACATCCTTGGATTGCATGCATTAAATAACAGACATATGATTGTTGTTCATGCTTGCCATGACATGCCTGTAAGGTTTGGTTAAGAATATTTGCAGATGTTTAAACATGACTCAACCAAAGCTTCCCATTTACCAGGTAATGTCTATCCTAATCCTAGTGTATGTCTACTTGGTAGACTAGGGGTCACAGTCTCAGCAACTATTGGCAACTCTCAAAAGTCTTGGTACAGAATGACTTCTACCTCTTGAGATACTTGACCTTTATCTGACAAACACTTTACAGTACATCCTTGGCTTGCATGCATTAAATAACAGACATATGATTGTTGCTCATGCTTGCCATGACATGCCTGTAAGGTTTGGTTAAGAATATTTGCAGATGTTTAAACATGACTCAACCAAAGCTTCCCATTTACCAGGTAATGTCTATCCTAATCCTAGTGTATGTCTACTTGGAAGACTAGGGGTCACAGTCTCAGCAACTATTGGCAACTCTCAAAAGTCTTGGTACAGAATGACTTCTACCTCTTGAGATACTTGACCTTTATCTGACAAACACTTTACAGTACATCCTTGGCTTGCATGTATTAAATAACAGACATATGATTGTTGCTCATGCTTGCCATGACATGCCTGTAAGGTTTGGTTAAGAATATTTGCAGATGTTTAAACATGACTCAACCAAAGCTTCCCATTTACCAGGTAATGTCTATCCTAATCCTAGTGTATGTCTACTTGGTAGACTAGGAGTCACAGTCTCAGCAACTATTGGAAACTCTCAAAAGTCTTGGTACAGAATGACTTCTACCTCTTAAGATACTTTGGCCTTTATCTGACAAGCACTTTACAGTACATCCTTGGCTTGCATGTAGTAAGTAATGGACATATGGATGTTCTTTATGCTTGCCATGACATGCCTTGCATGTATTAAATAACAGACATATGATTGTTGTTCATGCTTGCCATGACATGCCTTTACGGTTTGGTCTTTATCTGACAAACACTTTACAGTACATCCTTGGCTTGCATCCAGTAAACAAAGGACATATGGTTGTGCTTTATGCTTGCCATGACATGCCTGTAAGGTTTGGTTAAGAATATTTGCAGATGTTTAAACATGACTCAACCAAAGCTTCCCATTTACCAGGTAATGTCTATCCTAATCCTAGTATATGTCTACTTGGTAGACTAGGGGTCACAGTCTCAGCAACTATCAGCAACTCTCAAAAGTCTTGGTACAGAATGACTGCTACCTCTTGAGATACTTTGGCCTTTATCTGACAAACACTTTACAGTACATCCTTGGCTTGCATGTATTAAATAACAGACATATGATTGTTGCTCATGCTTGCCATGACATGCCTGTAAGGTTTGGTTAAGAATATTTGCAGATGTTTAAACATGACTCAACCAAAGCTTCCCATTTACCAGGTAATGTCTATCCTAATCCTAGTGTATGTCTACTTGGTAGACTAGGAGTCACAGTCTCAGCAACTATTGGCAACTCTCAAAAGTCTTGGTACAGAATGACTTCTACCTCTTGAGATACTTTGGCCTTTTTCTGACAAACACTGTACAGTACATCCTTGGCTTGCATCCAGTAAACAAAGGACATATGGGTGTGCTTTATGCTTGCCATGACATGCCTGTAAGGTTTGGTTAAGAATATTTGCAGATGTTTAAACATGACTCAACCAAAGCTTCCCATTTACCAGGTAATGTCTATCCTAATCCTAGTGTATGTCTACTTGGTAGACTAGGAGTCACAGTCTCAGCAACTATTGGCAACTCTCAAAAGTCTTGGTACAGAATGACTTCTACCTCTTGAGATACTTTGGCCGTTTTCTGACAAACACTTTACAGTACATCCTTGGCTTGCATCCAGTAAACAAAGGACATATGAGTGTGCTTTATGCTTGCCATGACATGCCTGTAAGGTTTGGTTAAGAATATTTGCAGATGTTTAACATTACTCAACCAAAGCTTCCCATTTACCAGGTAATGTCTATCCTAATCCTAGTGTATGTCTACTTGGTAGACTAGGAGTCACAGTCTCAGCAACTATTGGCAACTCTCAAAAGTCTTGGTACAGAATGACTTCTACCTCTTGAGATACTTGACCTTTATCTGACAAACACTTTACAGTACATCCTTGGCTTGCATGTATTAAATAACAGACATATGATTGTTGCTCATGCTTGCCATGACATGCCTGTAAGGTTTGGTTAAGAATATTTGCAGATGTTTAAACATGACTCAACTAAAGCTTCCCATTTACCAGGTAATGTCTATCCTAATCCTAGTGTATGTCTACTTGGTAGACTAGGAGTCACAGTCTCAGCAACTATTGGAAACTCTCAAAAGTCTTGGTACAGAATGACTTCTACCTCTTAAGATACTTTGGCCTTTATCTGACAAGCACTTTACAGTACATCCTTGGCTTGCATGTAGTAAGTAATGGACATATGGATGTTCTTTATGCTTGCCATGACATGCCTTGCATGTATTAAATAACAGACATATGATTGTTGTTCATGCTTGCCATGACATGCCTTTAAGGTTTGGTCTTTATCTGACAAACACTTTACAGTACATCCTTGGCTTGCATCCAGTAAACAAAGGACATATGGTTGTGCTTTATGCTTGCCATGACATGCCTGTAAGTTTGGTTAAGAATATTTGCAGATGTTTAAACATGACTCAACCAAAGCTTCCCATTTACCAGTAGTCAGGTAATGTCTATCCTAATCCTAGTGTATGTCTACTTGGTAGACTAGGGGTCACAGTCTCAGCAACTATCAGCAACTCTCAAATGTCTTGCTACAGAATGATTTCTACCTTTTGAGATACTTTGGCCTTTTTCTGACAAACACTTTACAGTACATCCTTGGATTGCATGCATTAAATAACATACTGATGGCAAGCAAAATTGTTGTTCATGCTTGCCATGACTTGCCTTTAAGGTTTGGTTATACACAATTGCTAATGTTGAAACACAACTGAGCTGAAGCTTTCTTTTTTACCAGGAGTGGGGTTTGAACCCACGAGGACTTTTGTCCATTGGAACTTAAGTCCAACGCCTTAACTACTCGGCCATCCTGGTGCACAACAACTTGGAAGACTAGGGGTCACAGTCTCAGCAACTATCGGCAACTCTCAAAAGTCTTGCTACAGAATGATTTCTACCTCTTGAGATACTTTGGCCTTTTTCTGACAAACACTGTACAGTACATCCTTGGCTTGCATCCAGTAAACAAAGGACATATGGGTGTGCTTTATGCTTGCCATGACATGCCTGTAAGGTTTGGTTAAGAATATTTGCAGATGTTTAAACATGACTCAACCAAAGCTTCCCATTTACCAGGTAATGTCTATCCTAATCCTAGTGTATGTCTACTTGGTAGAACAGGAGTCACAGTCTCAGCAACTATTGGCAACTCTCAAAAGTCTTGGTACAGAATGACTTCTACCTCTTGAGATACTTTGGCCGTTTTCTGACAAACACTTTACAGTACATCCTTGGCTTGCATCCAGTAAACAAAGGACATATGAGTGTGCTTTATGCTTGCCATGACATGCCTGTAAGGTTTGGTTAAGAATATTTGCAGATGTTTAACATTACTCAACCAAAGCTTCCCATTTACCAGGTAATGTCTATCCTAATCCTAGTGTATATCTACTTGGAAGACTAGGGGTCACAGTCTCAGCAACTAGGTAACTTCTCAGGAACAGCATGAATCCCAGCTTTTGAGATTTGTTGGCCTTTTTTTGTCAGACATTGTCATTTTTTTGTCAGACATTAAATAACAGACATTGATTAAATCACACTTGCCATGACATGCCTGTAAGGTTTGGTTAAGAATATTTGCAGATGTTTAAACATGACTCAACCAAAGCTTCCCATTTACCAGGTAATGTCTATCCTAATCCTAGTGTATGTCTACTTGGTAGACTAGGAGTCACAGTCTCAGCAACTATTGGCAACTCTCAAAAGTCTTGGAACAGAATGACTTCTACCTCTTGAGATACTTTGGCCTTTATCTGACAAACACTTTACAGTACATCCTTGGCTTGCATGTATTAAATAACAGACATATGATTGTTGTTCATGCTTGCCATGACATGCCTTTAAGGTTTGGTCTTTATCTGACAAACACTTTACAGTACATCCTTGGCTTGCATCCAGTAAACAAAGGACATATGGTTGTGCTTTATGCTTGCCATGACATGCCTGTAAGGTTTGGTTAAGAATATTTGCAGATGTTTAAACATGACTCAACCAAAGCTTCCCATTTACCAGTAGTCAGGTAATGTCTATCCTAATCCTAGTGTATGTCTACTTGGTAGACTAGGGGTCACAGTCTCAGCAACTATCAGCAACTCTCAAATGTCTTGCTACAGAATGATTTCTACCTCTTGAGATACTTTGGCCTTTTTCTGACAAACACTTTACAGTACATCCTTGGATTGCATGCATTAAATAACAGACATATGATTGTTGTTCATGCTTGCCATGACATGCCTGTAAGGTTTGGTTAAGAATATTTGCAGATGTTTAAACATGACTCAACCAAAGCTTCCCATTTACCAGGTAATGTCTATCCTAATCCTAGTGTATGTCTACTTGGTAGACTAGGGGTCACAGTCTCAGCAACTATTGGCAACTCTCAAAAGTCTTGGTACAGAATGACTTCTACCTCTTGAGATACTTGACCTTTATCTGACAAACACTTTACAGTACATCCTTGGCTTGCATGTATTAAATAACAGACATATGATTGTTGCTCATGCTTGCCATGACATGCCTGTAAGGTTTGGTTAAGAATATTTGCAGATGTTTAAACATGACTCAACCAAAGCTTCCCATTTACCAGGTAATGTCTATCCTAATCCTAGTGTATGTCTACTTGGAAGACTAGGGGTCACAGTCTCAGCAACTATTGGCAACTCTCAAAAGTCTTGGTACAGAATGACTTCTACCTCTTGAGATACTTGACCTTTATCTGACAAACACTTTACAGTACATCCTTGGCTTGCATGTATTAAATAACAGACATATGATTGTTGCTCATGCTTGCCATGACATGCCTGTAAGGTTTGGTTAAGAATATTTGCAGATGTTTAAACATGACTCAACCAAAGCTTCCCATTTACCAGGTAATGTCTATCCTAATCCTAGTGTATGTCTACTTGGTAGACTAGGAGTCACAGTCTCAGCAACTATTGGCAACTCTCAAAAGTCTTGGTACAGAATGACTTCTACCTCTTGAGATACTTTGGCCGTTTTCTGACAAACACTTTACAGTACATCCTTGGCTTGCATCCAGTAAACAAAGGACATATGAGTGTGCTTTATGCTTGCCATGACATGCCTGTAAGGTTTGGTTAAGAATATTTGCAGATGTTTAACATTACTCAACCAAAGCTTCCCATTTACCAGGTAATGTCTATCCTAATCCTAGTGTATATCTACTTGGAAGACTAGGGGTCACAGTCTCAGCAACTATTGGAAACTCTCAAAAGTCTTGGTACAGAATGACTTCTACCTCTTGAGATACTTTGGCCGTTTTCTGACAAACACTTTACAGTACATCCTTGGATTGCATGCATTGAATAACAGACATATGATTGTTGTTCATGCCTGCCATGACTTGGACTTACTTAAGGTTTGGTTATACACAATTGCTAATGTTGAAACATCTGAATGTTAAACTTTCAGTTCAACTGAAACTGAAGCTGAAGCTTGCTTTTTACCAGGAGTGGGGTTTGAACCCACGAGGACTTTTGTCCATTGGATCTTGAATCCAACGCCTTAACCACTCGGCCATCCTGGTGTATGGCCACCCAGTTGTATAGCCACTGGGAAGACTATGGGTCACAGTCTCAGCAACTATTGTCAACTCTCTTGCATGTATTAAATAACAGACATATGATTGTTGCTCATGCTTGGCATGACATGCCTGTAAGGTTTGGTCTTTATCTGACAAACACTTTACAGTACATCCTTGGCTTGCATCCAGTAAACAAAGGACATATGATTGTTGCTCATGCTTGCCATGACATGCCTGTAAGGTTTGGTTAAGAATATTTGCAGATGTTTAAACATGACTCAACCAAAGCTTCCCATTTACCAGGTAATGTCTATCCTAATCCTAGTGTATGTCTACTTGGAAGACTAGGGGTCACAGTCTCAGCAACTATTGGAAACTCTCAAAAGTCTTGGTACAGAATGACTTCTACCTCTTAAGATACTTTGGCCTTTATCTGACAAGCACTTTACAGTACATCCTTGGCTTGCATCCAGTAAACAAAGGACATATGGTTGTGCTTTATGCTTGCCATAAAGAATATTTGCAGATGTTTAAACATGACTCAACCAAAGCTTCCCATTTACCAGTAGTCAGGTAATGTCTATCCTAATGCCTACTTGGTAGACTAGGAGTCACAGTCTCAGCAACTATTGGCAACTCTCAAAAGTCTTGGTACAGAATGACTTCTACCTCTTGAGATACTTTGGCCGTTTTCTGACAAACACTTTACAGTACATCCTTGCATGTATTAAATAACAGACATATGATTGTTGCTCATGCTTGCCATGACATGCCTGTAAGGTTTGGTTAAGAATATTTGCAGATGTTTAAACATGACTCAACCAAAGCTTCCCATTTACCAGGTAATGTCTATCCGAATCCTACTGTATGCCTACTTGGTAGACTAGGAGTCACAGTCTCAGCAACTATTGGCAACTCTCAAAAGTCTTGGTACAGAATGACTTCTACCTCTTGAGATACTTTGGCCTTTTTCTGACAAACACTTTACAGTTCATCCTTAGATTGCATGCATTGAATAACAGACATGTGATTGTTGTTCATGCCTGCCATGACTTGGACTTACTTAAGGTTTGGTTATACACAATCGCTAATGTTGAAACATCTGAATGTTAAACTTTCAGTTCAACTGAAACTGAAGCTGAAGCTGAAGCTTGCTTTTTACCAGGAGTGGGGTTTGAACCCACGAGGACTTTTGTCCATTGGATCTTGAATCCAACGCCTTAACCACTCGGCCATCCTGGTGTATGGCCACCCAGTTGTATAGCCACTGGGAAGACTATGGGTCACAGTCTCAGCAACTATTGTCAACTCTCTTGCATGTATTAAATAACAGACATATGATTGTTGCTCATGCTTGCCATGACATGCCTGTAAGGTTTGGTTAAGAATATTTGCAGATGTTTAAACATGACTCAACCAAAGCTTCCCATTTACCAGGTAATGTCTATCCTAATCCTAGTGTATGTCTACTTGGAAGACTAGGGGTCACAGTCTCAGCAACTATTGGAAACTCTCAAAAGTCTTGGTACAGAATGACTTCTACCTCTTAAGATACTTTGGCCTTTATCTGACAAGCACTTTACAGTACATCCTTGGCTTGCATGTAGTAAGTAATGGACATATGGATGTTCTTTATGCTTGCCATGACATGCCTTGCATGTATTAAATAACAGACATATGATTGTTGTTCATGCTTGCCATGACATGCCTTTAAGGTTTCGTCTTTATCTGACAAACACTTTACAGTACATCCTTGGCTTGCATCCAGTAAACAAAGGACATATGGTTGTGCTTTATGCTTGCCATGACATGCCTGTAAGGTTTGTTAAGAATATTTGCAGATGTTTAAACATGACTCAACCAAAGCTTCCCATTTACCAGGTAATGTCTATCCTAATCCTAGTGTATGTCTACTTGGTAGACTAGGGGTCACAGTCTCAGCAACTATCAGCAACTCTCAAACGTCTTGCTACAGAATGACTTCTACCTCTTGAGATACTTGACCTTTATCTGACAAACACTTTACAGTACATCCTTGGCTTGCATGTATTAAATAACAGACATATGATTGTTATGATTGTTGCTCATGCTTGCCATGACATGCCTGTAAGGTTTGGTTAAGAATATTTGCAGATGTTTAAACATGACTCAACCAAAGCTTCCCATTTACCAGGTAATGTCTATCCTAATCCTAGTGTATGTCTACTTGGAAGACTAGGGGTCACAGTCTCAGCAACTAGGTAACTTCTCAGGAACAGCATGAATCCCAGCTTTTGAGATTTATTGGCCTTTTTTTGTCAGAAACACTTCAAAGTACATCCTTGGCCTTTTTTTGTCAAGTGTCAACATCCTTACTAAATAACTAATCCTTACTAAATAACATCCTTGATTAAATCACACTTGCCCTGACATGCCTGTAAGTTATAACAGAACTCAGCTGAAGCTTTCTTTTTTACCAGGAGTGGGGTTTGAACCCACGAGGACTTTTGTCCATTGGAACTTAAGTCCAACGCCTTAACCACTCAGCCATCCTGGTGCACAACTACTTGGAAGACTAGGGTTAACAGTCTCAGCAACTATTGTCAACTCTCTTGCATGTATTAAATAACAGACATATGATTGTTGCTCATGCTTGCCATGACATGCCTGTAAGGTTTGGTTAGCAACTATTGGCAACTCTCAAAAGTCTTGGTACAGAATGACTTCTACCTCTTGAGATATTTGACCTTTATCTGACAAACACTTTACAGTACATCCTTGGCTTGCATGTATTAAATAACAGACATATGATTGTTGCTCATGCTTGCCATGACATGCCTGTAAGGTTTGGTTAAGAATATTTGCAGATGTTTAAACATGACTCAACCAAAGCTTCCCATTTACCAGGTAATGTCTATCCTAATCCTAGTGTATGTCTACTTGGTAGACTAGGAGTCACAGTCTCAGCAACTATTGGAAACTCTCAAAAGTCTTGGTACAGAATGACTTCTACCTCTTGAGATACTTTGGCCTTTATCTGACAAGCACTTTACAGTACATCCTTGGCTTGCATGTAGTAAGTAATGGACATATGGTTGTGCTTTATGCTTGCCATGACATGCCTGTAAGGTTTGGTTAAGAATATTTGCAGATGTTTAAACATGACTCAACCAAAGCTTCCCATTTACCAGGTGATGTCTATCCTAATCCTAGTGTATGTCTACTTGGTAGACTAGGAGTCACAGTCTCAGCAACTATTGGAAACTCTCAAATGTCTTGGTACAGAATGACTTCTACCTCTTAAGATACTTTGGCCTTTATCTGACAAGCACTTTACAGTACATCCTTGGCTTGCATGTAGTAAGTAATGGACATATGGATGTTCTTTATGCTTGCCATGACATGCCTGTAAGGTTTGGTTATAAGCAATCGCTAAAGTTGAAACACATCTCAGCTGAAGCTTTCTTTTTACCAGGAGTGGGGTTTGAACCCACGAGGACTTCTGTCCATTGGATTTTTGATCCTCGTCCATCCTGGTGTATGTCCACTTGGAAGACTGAGCGTTGCTACAGAATGAATCCTACTTCTTGAGATACGCTGGCCTTTTACATCAGGACATTGCATCCAAGCCAATTCAATAAACTTTCAAAGTTAGTAGTATGTATGGTTTTTATATTATCGTGAAACATCGCAATGAAATTGTTAAACACTAAACAAAGCCCAGGAATCAGAGCAAAACTACTCTTATCTTAAATCAGAAGTTTACTATCCTAATATTACTAATGCTAATCTTTTTATAAGGTGGCATACAATGATTACTAATTGATTAGCAATTTATTCCTGAGACTATGACTTTGTATAATTGAACTATATTTTTCATTTCTCTGGTTTCTTTTCTTCTTTTTTTTTATTCTTGGCATCAATTGTGCTTCATCAAGCTGTGATCACACCACAGTCTTGTCATCTCAAATTACTGCAATCTCAAGCTTCCTTCTGTTCTAATAAGATGTAATTACCAGTCAGAAAATGGTGCCTATACTGAAACAGAACAGTGCTATTGGAATATTACAGAGAAAGTACAGAGAAGTGCTTTTAACGCTTCATCCACTTCCCCTGGACTGATGCTCATGTATAAGTAATTCCCAAAACAACTCCTGCTGCATATTTTAGGCTAGCACATGCATATTGTTTGGCTAATTGCCCGTAGGTCTGAACAAGTGTGTGAGTGGCTGTGTGAATGGTGGTCTGAGATTGACAGATGGGGGACACCCTGTACAGGGTACCAACCCATCGCAGGGCACAATCACACACTACAGACAATCTGGAAATGACAATTAGCTTACAGCACATGTCTTTGGATTGGGTGAAAAAAGCCCCAAAGCATGGGGAAAACATACAAGCTCCACACACACAGAGCAGAGGTGGGATTTGAACCCCAACAGCAGATCTGCAAGGTAAACATGCACTGTGCCTCACCAAATTATGTATTAAGATGTATAAATGTTAATAGTTAAAACAAAACAAAAAAAAACAAAAAAACAAGCAAAACGGTTACATGATTTGTTATGGTGACTTTTTTCTTCATTTGCTAATTTTCTTCTTCCTTTTCTTCTCTTCCTCTTCTTCTCCTCCTCCATTTCACAGGTCACAGTTTTTCATGTATAGCCACCAAATTTGAAAGAATAATAGATCCTATATGAAAATAGTTTGCTTGTGCTTTTGGGAAAGCTCAAAATTACAGTTGGCACTTTGTCCTTTAAACATGTTTTGTTTTTGACCCTTAAAATTTTTTTTAAAAGAAATGATTTTCACCTTTAACCATTATAATCTTTAATCATTTTAACCTTTACACACTTAACTTGCAAGCATTGTCATATCATTTAACTCTTTTAGTGTGTTTAGTAGGCTGTCAATTCAACATCAAAGTTCATCCAGGAACTTTAACGTGCCAGTTTTTACTTATTATAAAAAATATATATATTTCACCCAAAAAGTCCCAAAAATGGATAAATGAGCTAGTTGAAATTATCGGACGCTCAATTACATCCGTACAGAAAATATCACACATGAATCGTTACATGATTCGCATGTGAAGTTACACACGCAATGTTTAGACACAATTAAATTCAGTTCAGTTTTATTTAGATGGCGCTTTTTACAATTGACATTGTCACAAAGCATCTTTACAGAAATATATAAATTTCCAATCTAAATTTTAAATTGATGAACTTGTCCCTAATGAACAAGCTCGAGGTGACAGTGGCAAGGAAAAACTCCCTGAGATGCTATGAGGAAGAAATCTTGAGAGGAACCAGACTCAAAAGGGAACCCATCGTCATCTGAGTAACAACGGACAGTGTAATTATAAATAAATCTCTTCTATAACTTTGTACTACATTATAAAACAAAATGTATAATCAGGAGATTTATCACAGTCTCAGCATAAGGTCTATTCTGCTGAACTCATGCACTGTCCGCTGATGGAGATCCGGGTACTGGAATCGTCGTAGAGGTTGGTTCTGAGCTGGAGCTGGCACATTCACTGATTACCTCAGGATGGGGATCCTGAGGTAGGAACAGGAAACAAATGGATTAGCACGGCTGCTGTTCATTGAATTTCAGTCAGAGATAACCATGTGCATTTGGTATCGTTTTATCAGACGTGACTGCATAACAAGGTTATGAGCTGCGTTACGTGAATGCTAGGTTAAATAAATGTGTTTTTAATCTAGATTTAAACTGACAGAGTGTGTCTGAATCCTGAACATTTTCAGTAAGGCTATTCCAGAGTTTAGGAGCTAAATGTGAAATCTCCTTTGGTAGATTTTGATATCCTCACTATTATCAAAAGTCCAGAGTGTTGCAACCTTAAAGAGCGTGAAGATACAGAACTTAACAGGTGTAACAAGTGTAGAGATGATAAATTGGGGTAATGTGTTCATATTTACGTCCTATAAAATAACACTAAAACATAACACTTATGTTATGTTTCATACATTTTGTGATTTTTTCCCCCACATGATTCACTTATAAACATTTCCTATGTAGGTGGTTTTAGTTATTTAGTGTGTTGAGGAAGTTACGTATTATTCACCTGGTGTCACGTGTGTAATTGAATTCTCAGATGCAATTTCTTCTGTTCAAGTACTACTCACATACTCACACGTGAAATATATATTTATTGCTATAGTACACTCCTTTTCCAGCAATGGGATGTACTATAGCAGCAAAGTGTGCATCAAACTGTCCTCGAATGTAGTGTATTATTCTGAAGCCCACTTTATTAGGGCAGTGTGATTTGATACAGGGCCAGTGAATGTGAGTGTGTGTGTGTGTGTGTGTGTGAGAGAGAGAGAGAGAGAGAGAGAGAGAGAGAGAGAGAGAGAGAGAGAACGCCGTTGTGTGTGTGTGTATGAATCGATGTGTGTGTGAGAGCCGGTGTGTGTCTCTCTCCTATCCTCAGCTGCAGTCTCTCTTGCAGGATGCGCTCTCCTGCGTGAGCAAATCTGTCTGATCTCCTACATTTTATTGCTTGACATCAGACTCTGGTGGATTATTTTGGGTAATTACATTAAAATCACTCGGATATCAGGGGAATATGGCCAGTTCACACATGGACGCGTTATATCTGTGGATACTCAGCTCTTTTTGGAAAACTGTGAGTTTCTGCCTGTTTTATAAGTTTTTATTGTTTACTGATTTATAAGTTTTGTGAGTTTTTGTTTACAGATTAAATTAGACTGCTTTATAAAAGACAGAAAAAACGCAAAAAAAATTGTAAAATTGACAGTAAGCTTCACTAACAACTAAAACTATACTAAAAAAAGCTTATTATAACTGCAACAATGTATTACATCATATTAAATTAATAACAATAAAATAACAACAACAATAATAATAATAATAATAATAATAATAAAATATACAAATATCTGTATTAAGAATTTTTTGTTAATATATTTAATTATTTTATTATTATTTAATAATTAGACCTCAAATAACACTGACATAAGGAACATATAAGGATAATATTAAGTAAGTAATATAAATAAATAAAGATAACATATTAATAGTTAAATAAAAAAGCCTTGTTTTCATCTATCAAACCCAGATACTTTTTACATTTTCTTCTGATGGTCAAACATGCACTCAAACCTTTCCTCTGTTTTAATTATTATTTTTAATTTTTTAATAAATGACCTCAGTTCTGACAGGCATATTTCCTCATTTAAGTCGTTAAAAAATTGTGCTCATTCAAAAATGTGAAAACTGTGCTCATCAGGCTAATGTTAATCCCCAATTTGTGGCCCTGTATCTTTCTAATAAGACATTTTCTTCAAGTGTGCTTGAGAAACATGTATCAGATGTAGCCACTTGTCTCGCTTCATCTAAAATCTTAAAATTCAGATATTATGCTGTTATGCAAACATGGCTCAGGTCCTCAATGAATCCTTAACGAAATATAGCAAAATATACATACTGATAGGAATAAAGACACTGCAAACTTCATGTCTATAGTCGTTTATTTTAATCCGTGCTCCTAGACAGGAAAGAAATTGTATTGTAATATTATGGCATGATGGTGGAGTATATGTTTGCGTGATGTTGCTCAGGGTTCAGTTATTTTTAAGGCATAAACTTACAGAAATAAATCACTGCATTAAAAAAAAAAAACATCTTGCTTTAATCGTTATGGCTTGATTTGTTCTTTCCAAATGCATTGGATATGCAGGTGGAGGCCATCCACCCAGTTTGCGCCATCATCTCACAGCACATGAAGGCTCAGGAGCTCTGCAGTCAGACCAAGAAGGAAGAGAGCAAGAACCAAACGGAACAACAGGGTATCCATATCACCATCTTATTCTACCCTCGCTTCAGCCTTTTCTATCTATACATAATGCTGCTGGTTCATATAGGGCTGGGAAAAATGACTGTAGAATCTCAACAGCAGTACATCAGTAGCAATATTCTGGGTATTGTGGTGTCTGTGTGTCTAAAAATGTGTAACTACAAATATGATCAAACTCACACTTTTGCACAGCTTTTCTAAACACAATGC
This sequence comes from Ictalurus punctatus, assembly GCF_001660625.3. Lineage (NCBI taxonomy): Eukaryota > Metazoa > Chordata > Actinopteri > Siluriformes > Ictaluridae > Ictalurus > Ictalurus punctatus. The sequence goes on from NC_030435.2 coordinate 21,151,556, forward strand.
TGCTCATTTCCTGGATGTTAGTTAGCAAACCTTGAAATGAAACATCATCCAATCAGACCTTACCCTCAGTGCACTTTATCGGAAATAGACATATTTAGCCATGATGAGCCTCTCTTAATGTTGTTACCCTAATTAAACATGGCAGGATACTGCTGCTCAGGATACACTGGGAGATAAATGGTAACTACTGTAGGTTCTGGTCATTTCTGATCCTGAGTCAGATTTACATATTGACATGAAAAACTTTCAAATGGAGCTCTGGATGCGGTAGATTTAATTTCCACAGCCTTGTATTTGAATTCCCATCTGTAGACAGGAGTGGGATTGGATTTTGAGATGGGTTTGATTTGCGTTACGTGATGAAATAAGTGCCCACCAAGCTGCTTCTGTTTGATCCTCGTCTTCCTCAAAAGTAAAGTGGAAAGTAAAATGACGGTCAGCGTGAGAGAAGACTGCGGGAAGTTCTCCCACAGAAACGCTTTCGACGCTTTTAGCTGTCAATTATAATCTCCACAGTGATTTCCAGAGGCATTGTACAAGTGAAACGAGTTGTGACTCCTGTTGATTTCATCTCTCCCAGTAGACCTGCTCTGCGAATTAAGGTCCTATAAATAGCAGTGAGTTAGTGGAAGCACACTGGGTAAGAGACAAGACAGGCGTTCACGACTGTGCTAAGTGACCCAAAGGGTAATTGTGCTAAGCAGGTAAACAGCAACTCTGGGGTCTTTTCATAGAACCCGAGAAGAAGATGCATTACCTGAAGCCATTTTCTCTTTTATAATTATCCAATTTCTGGTTTTATATTTATTTTAGCACAAGGTGCAAAGATGACATTATACTAAAGTGTGTCATTCATATATGTAGCAAACACAGTAAAGACTCGCAATTTCCTCCCCAAAATACAGTCGTTTGTCCTAGAAAATATCATGTAGTAACTTTATAATCCCATTATTTCATTTAAACAGAGTGGAAGAAATTAAGTAAAACAACAACAACAACAGCAAACATCTTACAGTCCAAAGAACAAATATGGGATCTGGTATGCAAGTGGGGTTTGGGGACCCCAGGGTTATTTTTGTTTGTGTGTGTGTGTGTGTGTGTGTGTGTGTGTGTGTGTGTGTGTGTGTGTGTGTGTGCATTTTTAACAACCCATCATTATCGAGTTCTTATAGTTATTATGCATTGGACTGGTCACTTGAACTGAATAGTTTTCATCTAAATCTCAATGAATCAAAAAAGTATTGTAAATAATATCTACTTACATCTAATTACAGTTTTGTTTTGTTTTTTTCAATGTTGTGAGTAGAAATTGAAGGAATTAAAGCTCAATGGTTTCAAGAAATAGCCATAATGAGGCTGATATTTTGTAGTTATATATTGTCATTCTCAAGGACATTTCTTTGGGAACCATTTTTGTAGCCTGAATTTATTGCTCTCTAAAACTCAGTTCTCTAAAACTCTACCACTTTGCATCCGAAAACCATCTTCCATGTGCGGTAATGGAACAATGAATAATTCCCTTTTTTTTTTCTTTTTTTTTTTTTGCAGTAGTCTCAAGAGACTATATTTAATTACAGTCTTTGGAAATTTAGAAATGACTTAAGCTCTTTGCATTGCAAAATGTCCCCAGTCACTTAAAGTAAGTACAGGCTTATGTTATGGGTTGCCAGATTGTCAAATTTCTCTTTATTCTTTATCAGGTTAGACATATACGTCAATTTAATATAATTAAGGCGTCATTGAATTAAAAACAGTTTCCACTGGTCAGCTTGACAATGTCCTGTACTGACCACAAACCTAATAATTGATTGCTAACTATGTATGTGTTCTCATGCGTGCATGAATCCACTGGAGGTTCAGTCCAATATCATTGTCCAGAGCTTTTGCCTCTTGGTCAGTCAGCAGAACTTCTAAGTAGCATGTCTTTCTCTCAGCTCGTCTGCCTGGGGATCAGCAAGTAGTTAAAGGCATAAGTTCCAATGGACAAATGTCTTTGTGGATTCAAACCCTACTCCTGGTAAATGCCACTGCAGCTTTAGTTTCGGGTTTTTGGTACTTTTGTGTATTTTTTGGTACTTTTGTGAGTTTGAACCCTTTCACAAGAAAATAATGTACTTCAGTTTACAGAATAAATGGGAGTACCATAACTTGAAACTTCGTGGGAATTCATTTGTTCTCTGTAATTGCTTTATTGGGGTCAGGATCATAGTGAATCTGCAGGCACTCCAGGAAACAATGGCTGTTAGCATGGAAATGAAAGACTGTAATTCAATAAATGACAGAAGATTTTTTTCGACAGTTTCTGCAGAAATAGACATCTTTCTGGAGAACTAATGGAATATATTACATAGAACATAGGTTGGTTGGTCTGTCTGTCTGTCAGACCAGCCAGTCATTTGAGAACCAGGGTGGCCGAGTGGTTAAGCTGTTTAACCTAAGCTCCAATGGACAAATGTCCTCGTGGGTTCCAACCCCACTCCTGCTTGTGGCCAGCATTTAATCAGGATTAAAAGGCATTTGAACCATTTTCCTGTAAAATATTGTGCTTCAGCTTGACAGAATACTGTAAAGGGTAGTACATTAACTTGAAAGTAAGTGGAAGACTAGTATAAGGAAGTCATGCATCAAGACTCTTCTCTGTTCTGGCACCTACTGAAGGTGGTGCAATGAACTTCCTGTAGATGTCCAAACAGCTGAGTTATTGGCAGTCTTCAAACAACATCTATGACCTACCTCTGTGTTGTCTGTGTGCTTTTCTTACTATATTACCTCCCCAACAGAGTTTTTCAACTGATGGTATTCTTACTCCATGACCTGCTGAACCAGTATCGGTATATATTTATTGATAGAGACTTCAAAGCACATCTTTAAGTTGCTCTGGATAAGGACATCTACCAAATGCCACATAAATGTAATGTAAGATAGCTTAGTAGTTAAGGTATTTGACTTATTAAAGAGCTGCTCCAGTGGCCTTTTCCCAGTTAAATTGTTGGGTTTTAACCCCAATCCTGGTAAACATTGAGCCTTAGGTGAAAGCCTTAAGTATGTTTGTGTAGTTAAAGATTGCTTTGAATTTGATCCTCACGCCTGCTAAATGCTGCACTTCAATTCAGTAAAATTAGCCTGACTAAACATGGAGGCTATTATGCAGGTCATAAATGTGAAAAATGTTCAGTTCCATCACCTACTGACAAGTAGTGAAGTTATGATCATTTATTTTAGCTTCTATGCCAAATTCTACACAATCTGCAAATGAGTTGATTGAAATGTTTGCAGCACCAGGAAAGAATAAATAATGTCTTCACTTGAAATTCAAGACATAGTGACTGTTATCAGTCTCTTCTTGGATGGCAGTTTCACTTAAATGTTTTGCCATTGACTGAATGCATTGTCTTGGGATTATCACATGAATGGACTCTGAGATGAGATGTATGAATAAGTTGGAAGGATGGATGATGAATAAAAAATAGAAGATGCTTTTTGCATGCATGATTTAGCAGGCGAGATTCATTGTGCTCCACCTTTTGCTGACTGCTGCCATTTACTTCTTTGTGTTTTAGGCTGCAAGACAGAATGGGATGAGATTCGGTGCTGGCTCAGAGCTGACGTTGGCCAGGTGGTTAACGTGTCCTGTTCGGAAGTTTTCCAGCACTTATCCAGCAAGCAAGGTCAGCAAACAAAGAGTTGCATCGAGTTGTTCTGCTTCAAGGTGATGCAATCAATTTTAGCAGGAGAAATGTGGTTATTTTGAGCATTTTTTCCTGTAATGACACTAAAACCTACTTTACTTTGGCGTGTCTTCAGTATGGCCCCTTGGCACCTTGGAGGAGTGATAAAGTGGGTCACAGATGCTTTTATTCCTTCCTAAACACACACCATCCTTGTCTTTGAAATCTGAAGACTTGTATTTGCATATTTCCTTGAGCATCATTGGTTCCCCTAACTGACTAACATGCAAAAAGCTAACAGTGTTTAGACAGTAGGTTAAACAGACTTCCTGTAACCTAAATCTGAAAGCTTGGGGCTACAAGGTCTCAAATCTGCGGCTCTAAGGGTCTTTGGGTCTTGAGTGGCTTGGGGTCTCGTATTGAGGTCATGGAAATTTACAAGTCGGTGGTCTACAGAGTGCTATAAATTGGGCTGAAGTGTTTGTTGCATAGAGGCCCAGAGGAACCAACTGTTTTTGAGCCTTATCCTGTCCTCATTTTAACTGGCAGAGGTTGAAGAGCTTAAAAATTCCCCTTAATACTTAACGTAGTTAACTTAACATCTTAATAGAGTTAAACACTACACGAGGAAAGAGTTCAGATGTTTTTTTGAACACTTTTGCTGGCTGCCTGCATGGCTACTTTGATAAATTTTTTTGCTGGAGTTTCTGGAATCAGGAGCAGATATCTGACTTCTCAGAAAGAGCAAAATGAACTGATCTCAAACTATCGAGAGTTAATTGCTATGAGTAGTCTGAAGTATTTTAAGAAGTGACAGTAAAGGCATTGGAGAAGACAAGGACGATATTTTTAAAGTCCCCGTGAAGTGCCTTAAAACGACCAGTGTTATTTGTTGACAATGGATGTTTCTCAATATGCATTCTTATGTGATCTTTCGTCCTTGAGAACTCGTTCTATGTCATTATCCACTGCTGAAGACGTATGAAATTACTCGAATTTGTCTTGATATCGAGGATGTATCGGATACAGACCTGAGTGCAACAGACCCACTTGAATTCCCAGAGGTCACTGCGGCAAAACAATAGCAGGTGACAGAAGCGTGACCCATACCTGTAGTTTTAACATCTTTTTAACAACAATAATCTAAATAAATCAAAAGTCCAATTCATCCCACAGAGGTATTTTAATTAAATTACACTAGCTTCCATCCTGAATTAATGGTAACCTCGTTAGTTTAGTTTTTAATAAACGTGAGATCACAGGTGCAAACACTGAGCTTACTACATTAAAACATGTTTAATTAATTTGGATTAATTAGCCATTTAAAAGTAAATCTATTAACCAGATGAAACATATTACTTAGGGAGCACTGAAGAGACGAGGACACTGTCCCATGACTAGAAATGTGCTGGGAGCTTTAACATTTTTACCATTTTCATAAGTTTCTTGTTTTGTATTCTCATGTTTGAAAGGGTTTCAAAGTTTACCTTAAGATCGGTGTTACAGAAGGTAATAAATGAGGGTTTTTTATTTTTTTAGTTCCTCTTATCTTGTGAATGTGAAACTAAAATAATTAAAAGATTAATGATATAATTTTGTGTTTGAGAAAAAATTGGGTTTTGGTAAAAAAATGCATATGGTTTAAAATGTACGGTTTTGTTAAATGTTCTTGTCGTGTCCATTTGAACGTCAACCCTAAATGAGGTAGGGATAACAGATTTGTATTTAAAAGGTAGTGTCCAGATTATAAATGGTGAGGTTTAAGCCATCTTGATTTGCATGGAAGATTGGATCCAACAATAATGAAGTTTCTTATAAAAAATTATTAGCCGTCCTTGACAGTTACCATGGATTTTTATAATGACACTTCATATATTAAAGTCTTCTGGTCTCTTGCCAAAAGATACTGTCATTTTTATATGGTACTTAAATAACAGATTAATATTGCTAAAATGAGAAGAAATGTGGTCGTGTGCTTTTATCTCAAGGCTTTTAGTATGTAAATGTAGACAGGTGGCCAGAATGATAGATTGCTAAGCTCTTATATGAAGTAAAATGAACGTACAGCACATTTTATATTATTTGAATGTTAGCAGCAAGATTTTTCAAAGTACAGAGAACAGCACTGGCTTACATCCACAGATTTTTTTTGGAGCAGCACAAAAAAGGACTTTATTTTTTTTAAAGTCCCAAAAATGTCCCAAAAAAATATCCTCAAACAAGCAATGAGAACCAGAGAAGCTTCAACAAGGAAAGCTACTTGACTTATGATAGTGAGAACAGAATGTTGAAAATAAACGCTATACAGTGATTTAGCATACAGTCTAGCAGCTCATTTGGAGTGGTTTTACTCATACATTGTTCAAATGTGTTTTATACATTAGGTATGTTTCCCGTCATACACAGAAGCACTAATATCATTAACCAGGGTTGGCAAGTCTGGCAAGTTGGAAAGGCTGAGCAGCATGAATATTAGCTAACTTGTTGAACTTTCCAGGTTACATCTACAGGATCTGCACAGCAGAAGGCTGGAGTCACCTGTACCCACCTTATGAGAAAGCCTGTGAGTTTAAAAATGGCACAGAGCCTGAATTGAAGGTACATGGACCTCGTTCTTTATAAGAATAGCACTGAGTCCTTACCTTATGTCAGTGCAACTGAAAAGTAGAGGATACATCAGTGTGGCCTAAATCTCTGACTTTAATTTGTCTCTTTTCTTCAGACAACCTACTTCTCAACGTTTAAGCAGGTGTACACAGCAGGATATGCCACGTCTCTGATATCTCTCATAACTGCTATCTTAGTCTTCACTTTCTTCAGGTACAGTTGTCTTTGTGATCTAATACCGTACTGTATATTCAGTGCAAACTGTTCCTGTTTATAAGGTTTGCATCAGTTGTTAAAAGTACACTATAAATTACTGTGCTATTTCCTCACAGGAAGTTCCACTGTACCAGGAACTACATACACATCAATCTCTTTTCCTCCTTCATTCTCCGGGCCAGTGCCGTTTTCATCAAAGATGCAGTTCTTTTCTCAGACGAGTCTCTTGACCACTGCCTAATGTCCACAGTAAGGAAAAAAGAGTGAGATATAGAAACATACAGTGCCCTCCACTAATATTGGCACCCTTGGTAAATATGAACAAAGAAGTCTGAAAAATTGTCTTTATTGTTGAACCTTTTGATCTTTTGTTAAATAAAATCACAAAAATACTCTGCTCTCAAGGATATCAAACAACTGCAAACAAAACACAGGTTTATACAAAAAATATTTTCGTTAAATAAAGTTGTGCAACAATTATTGGCACCCTTTTAGTCAATATTTTGTGCTACCTCCCTTTGCCAAGATATCAGCTCTGAGTCTTCTCCTATAATACCTGATTAGGTTGGAAAATACATGGCAAGGGATCTGAGATAATTCCTCCATACAGAATCTCTCCAAATCCTTCAAATTTCGAGGTCCATGCTGGTGGACTCTCCTCTTCAGTTCACCCCACAGGATTTCCATGGGTTTCAAGTCAATGGACTTGGATGGACATGGCAGGTAACCAGTTCATCCCAAAGGTGTTCACTGAGGTTGAGGTCAGGTCTCTGAGTTTTTCCACTCCAACGTTGGCAAACCATGGCTTTGTGAATAGGGGCATTGCCATGCTGGAACATGTTTGGGCCTTTTAGTTTCAGTGAAGGGAAATTGTAATGCTACAGCATACAAACACATTCTATATAATTGTGTGTTTTCAACTTTATCACAACGGCTTGGGGGAAGGAGCACATATAAGTCTGATGGTCAAGTGTCCACATACTTTTGGCCATATACTGCATTATTGCTTTCAGTTGCATTTAAATACTTTAAGATTTACTATTTGAATGCATTCAAAAATGAACGAACCTCTGCACCAGACAGAGAATTGCAGTAGTTCTTCAGCGCATTTGTATCACATAAACCTTAGAATGTGAAAATTCTTAAACAAAGACAGTCATAAGGTGACAGAATTCACGATATGCACTCACTACATAGGGTATTGCGTAATAGTGTTTGTAGAAAATACTTATACAACACCATTTGAGCTTCACTCCAATAAGTGCCTTATATGTTATATCACGAATATCAAGAAATCATACCTATTTAAGGTTTCATATACTGTAGATGTACAATGTACAAAAAGTAGGGCATTAAAAGTAGGGCATACATTTATATTATAAAGCAAGACACCTACTTTCAAACACTGTATAAGAGACCTTGTGCATTATGTGACATTAGAGACAAATTCCACTACTCTATAAAAGGTTCCGATCTTAAATTAAATACTAGATGCATTTATTCCTATTTTCTGCATCAAGTGCTGAAATGCATTTGGCAAACTTTTCGAAATGCTTAGAAAAGTGATACACGTTCAATAAATCGTAAAGCATAGGAGAGCATTCAAATGTGAAGGTACTGTATTATGAAAATCTTCATAGGATTTGAACCGTACATTTTTTGACGGCTCTAATGCATCAAAAAATGACCTTTACATTTTACAGCAGAGTCATTGTTCAGCATCAAGACATTTGCACAAAGGGTTCACCCCTGTCTAATACTTCTAAATCAAATACTGTGAATGAGTCATTTCTCAAAAGTGATGTATGAAAGAAAACCAAAACTATCCATATATAACTTATGAACAGTTAGATTATCCATTCAGAATTTGGTTTGGCTTCATCTGTGTGGAACCAATGCAGTATGTCATTGAAATAAATGTATATACAATATACTATATATATATATATAGTCAAGTTTAAATCTCCTCACTATTCCATTCAAGTGAAGTCCAAAGTAAACTGTCATGACCGAATCAAGTCCTGAAAGGGGAAACATACAATCATACAAATATTTCCATAAAAACATCCAAGTCAAAAGTGAGTCTCGAGGCATAGATAAGCAAATCCAAGTGACAAGACAAGTCCAGGTTCAGGATTTATACTAGATGACTTTAGACATCATTAAAAAAACAACAACAAAAACAACAACTCCAAAATAACAGATATCACAATCTTCATCAGTTGATTTCTGATATTCTTAAAAGTACTCTTTTTTTGTATGCAAATGATAGCAATTAGATATGCAAAAAAAAAACCCTATATAGTCTTCAGAAGAGTTAGCATTAAAATGTTTATTTCATTGTAAAGAAATCTCTTTCCAAGAGAAAGATTTTTCAATGTTAAATCTAGCACAAATCCAATGATAATCAACATTTTGGGAAATTCATTTTAAAATAAAATTTCATGCATGCAGGTCAACTAGGAACAGAGTTTTGTTCGGAATTTATTTAATTATTATTATTATTATTATTATTTTTTTTTTTTTAAAAAGCACTGAATACATTTTGAGAAAAACAATTTTCAAAAGTCATTTAAGGCGTTTCCAGTTCAGTTAGTGGGAATTACCAGGTTTATAAAGCCAGCTGAATGTAATGACACATAACCGAAACAAGAAATTTAGCTTTTCAGGGATATATGCTCTCATGGGAATGTCTCAAGTGGGTGGAGCTTAAAATTTCTTCAAAATTGCTAAGTATTTAGATAAAATAGTGGGCATGAGTGGAAAGAAAGAGTGAAATAAACTTGTGTTAATAAAATAAAATGGATTTTTTAAAAAAAATCTAAAATAATTTCTGCTGGTAGAGTCTTGTCTTCAATGTTAATGCATTTTGATAGCTTTGTTCTTTTTCTCCATGCACTTTTCTTTAGGTGGCGTGTAAATCTGCTGTAGCTTTCTTCCAGTTCAGCATCCTGGCTAATTACTTCTGGTTGCTGGTGGAAGGCATGTACCTGCAGACGCTGCTCGCTCTCACCTTCGTCTCGCAGAAGAAGTACTTCTGGTGGTACTTTCTGACCGGATGGGGTTAGCACATAAATAAAAAAAAAGTTCTGAGTTCAGAGGAACGTCAGCATATGATTTAAATGTTATTACTAGAGTTAGAGTTGCACTCTCTTTGTATTCGTAGGTGTACCGTCAGTTGTCCTTATTGTTTGGGTGTTGGCACGAAATTTCTACAACAACAGTGGGTACGTCAACCTCAATCATACATTCAACACATATGCATACGTGTACTTGCTTTAATCGTTCTGGCTTTTCGTTCTCATTTACAGATGCTGGGATGACATGGATAACACTGGCATCTGGTGGATAATCAAAGGTCCAATAACAGCATCCTTGTTTGTGAGTTAAGACATTACGTACTTTATATCAGTAAAGTATTTTCCGTATCTGACACAGCTTATATGCAATGCACTGAAATTCAAATTCACTTGGTGCCTCTCAGGCCAACATTATCATCTTCCTAAACGTGATCCGGATCCTGGTCGAGAAGCTCAAGTCAACCAGTGTAGGAGGCAATGACACCGGCCATTTCATGTGAGTGTTATAATAGGGTCTGTTGTTAGATCGCAGACCACCGAAGGCATGTCAGCGCGTGGGAAGAAATTGTTGGCATCCATTTGCTCATGTATGGATTTTGTTAACCAGTTTGCTAACAAGTGAATCTCACGGGATTTCTGAAAGCATTTTTATGGCATATTCATAAGATGTTTATAATCTTTACTGCTAGCACTAGTCATCTAGCTAATAATCTGAGCTAACCTGACAGGACTATTGTTCAAATATGCTAGCTAGATGGGTAACCTATGCTAGCTTGACAGTGTATCTGAGAATCCTCTTTGAGTGCGTAAAACTAGTACTAACAGAAAGGTTTTGTTGGGCATGCCATACAGTGCATTGAAGTTAAATAAATCGGATGGATGTTTTGGCAGGAGGTTGGCTAAGTCCACATTGTTCTTGATCCCTCTGTTTGGGATGCACTACACCGTGTTTGCCTTCCTGCCGGAGAACACGGGAGAAATGGCGCGACTCTACATCGAGCTTGGCCTAGGCTCCTTCCAGGTGTGTGTGTGGGTGGGGAGGGTGGGGAGTATTGGAGGGGTTGATGTATTATTCAAAACCAATGTATGATCATATGACTTTTAAAAGATTTCAATTATGTAAAAATCCGATGTAAATGATTTAAAACGTATATTTTATGTATGCTTTAAAAATGTGAAACGTGTCGCTATTCTTAACCACACCGTTCATGTTTTATTTGCAGGGCTTTGTGGTTGCTCTTCTGTACTGCTTCCTCAATGGAGAGGTATGTATTTCTATGGTGGTATGTGTCCATATAATATACAACAATATACAGTGATTATATAGCAACATACAGTGATTGAAGGAAATCTTAAATAACTTATTTTAGCCCATAGCTATATTATAAATAACAGTGCCAGTGTATTTGTACATATTACTACAAAATTTTCACTTAAGCCTAGAATTTGGTGTTATGTCATTTAAGGTCATGGGCTCAGAAAATATGAAGTTGTAAGTAGATGTGCTAAAGATCAAGATATGGGGTTATATCATTTTTCATCTCATTCCGTCACAGCTGGTAGTATCTCATTACCCTTCCTCTTACGCTACCTTACCTTCAGATTAGCAATCAGGGGTGCTCCACTGATTTTAAGGTGCTGTGCAGATGCTTTCTCTACAGGCCTGTCACCTGGCGTCCCCGGATTATTCAGTTCTAGGATTCACCTCTGCTGTAATGCCTCTGCTAGCTCTGCACATTTCTCTTTCCTCCTCAGGTGCAAGCCGAGCTGAAGAGGATCTTGTGGAAGTGGAAGACCCAGAATCAACTCAGTCCTGGTAAAAAGCGCCGCGTAACAGTCACTCAGATTAGCGTACTGGAGAGGGGCGAACCGCAGGCACATTTCAGTTGCACTAAAGTCACGTCGGTGTGAATGTCCAACTTCAAGTCCGAGTCGCATCAATGGGAATGCAAGCAAACGGCAATACCCTTGCATCTTCTGCGGATGCAAAGGGATGTGAGATACAGAGCGGAATCTCAGGAAGTGTTCAAATGCATTTAAAGGTATTCGAACGTGGACTGGCTTGAACAACCAGAAGATAACAGAAAGCCTACGGGTTAGTGAAGAAGTGACCTGCTTCAGATAGGTTGTTCCAGAAGATCTTGCACTGTCTATAAAGCTCCTTTAGACATAATAGCTATATGCATAATAGCTGTGATGAACATTTTGAGCACAATTGCTGAGGATTCATAAGATCAGATTTAACTCCATGCTACAGCGCCATTATTCGGGTCGGCATCAGATAAATGGTCCCAGTGCTCTTCTGAATACTGTACCGTCCTTAATATTCAGGTCTGATGCGTCTCATTATTTAACCACCTGTTAATTGCAGCTGTTTTGGGGATTCAAGTTATTTTCTGCACCTTTAAAGGTTTTCCTTCGAAACAAACCACAAATCAGTGTGATCGCCAATCGGCGCTTCATACGTCTAATCAAATATACGTGCTGTACATATTGTACATGGGATAGAAAAAATAAAATAAATATTGTAAATAAGTGCAGTTGTTGTCAGGATGTGTCCTTTACGGTTAATTACATTTCCATTGAGCTACTGATTATCACTCGATAAAATATTGATAATACCTAAGACAACTCACTTAACGTACGTTTCATTGAGGAGATGCTCACGTTTTTCTGAATGAGTCTCCAGTGTCAGAATTAAAGCTTTACATTTTCCGACACGGGATGGAGGAGGTTTTCGCTTTGTGGATTCTTGGTTACACGACGAGCTGTTTTTTTTCTTGTTGTTGTTTTTTTTTTTTTTTTTTTTTTTTTTTTGGGGGGGGGGGGGGGGGGGTCATATTCACTTTGTGAGAAGACGACTGTTTAGCTTCTGTATCGTATGTGATGACAGGAATTAGCTCGTTCCGTGGCCGTTTCACAACAATAATCGTAACTATAAATGGATAAAAGGTCAAATGTGACGTCCTTAAATAATTTTTTCAAAATTGCTGTGGTATAAGAGAAATCAAACACTTTGGAACACGCTGTTATTAGAAAATGATCAGCTTCAGGATTGGTACTTTAACTTGAACGCCCGTAAGTGTTTTATTCCTTCCATATTATATGTGCGTGTATAATATTTCAAGTCAAATCAGATCCTGAATCGCATAACGTCCATCATCGATTCATCTATTTATTGAATATTTTGGCACTTTTACAAAGAAATAATGATATATTCTCAAAGAATGTTACACAACCAGTGTCCCTGTTTTGAATACAGAGTTTTTGTCTTCATCTTCATCCTTTTTTTTTTTTTATAAATTTTTTTTATTTGTCCATGAACAACCACTGACTATTAACGACGAGGCCATCTCAGACTGCATCCTCACTCCCGTATCACTCCAAAGCAGACAATAAAAATCCATATACAGATACAAAATTTGGCACAGACATCAGAAATACCAAGTTCATCTACAATGACTTTCTACATGTAGAAAAAAAAACGCGCAGCTGTTTACCAAGAAGCTTTACAATACATCATGGAAAAGAAGAAAGAAAACAAAGCAGGCTATGATACACAACGACTTATTCTGAAAGTACAATACAATTCTGTTCAGTACATTCAAGGTCCGAAAAGCACATCTACGCCGCTCTACGACGAGTCAACGAGAGCCATGTGTGGATTTAAAGGCTCTCTTCATGATGAGCGCAGTAATGAAAGAAAAGAACATAACACCACCCAGTGGAAGGCAAATGCAACACACACAGGCACACACGCGCACACATACACACACACACACACACACACACACAGCTGGCATTGGTATATAACAGCTTCGAGACATGGTCGTTACCTTCTGAGCACGCTCACTCAGAAAGACAGCTGGTGTCAAGAACACAAAAAGCAGCAGCTCCCCCAACCCCCCTTCTCCTTTTTCTATTTTACATGCAGGTGCATAACATCTTACGCAATCTTTCTTTCTTTCAGAATACATTTTCACATTCAAAACATTTGCATCTCAGTCAGGTCAACACATCATTTGTTCTCTCTGTACACTCTTCATGTTATACGGTTAAAAAAAATAATCAAGAAAACACGCAAATAAATAAACTGTATAAGCGTACAAGCTGAAATTAGAGCACAAGTATTCCAATGATTCTTAAAGGAGTGCCCCAATGCTTAACAAAACCCAAAACAACAACCTAAAACCAACAAACAACAACAACAAAAACCTGAATTACGTACTGTATGTTGCATACAACGCTTTTTTGTAGTGAAAATAGAGCAAACTCATTTATCATGGAAGTCTAAGGGCAGTTCTTGAATCCTGAGAATTCATTTTAAGCTCAAAATCTGTATACTTAATCCATTTAGAGATCAGATGATGTTTTTTTTGCGATCGGTCCAACCAAAAATGCTTGTTTTTGTTGCGGCTTGCAGTTTTTTTTTTTTTTTTTTGCGGAAAACTGCTTTAACCGGGGAATTTGCTGTTGTGCACGCTCTTTCATAGTGATGTTTGCTGGTAAATGAGACCTTTTAGCAGTACTCATGTTGGACGCACGTGACTCGAAGACGGCTTTGGCTGAATGCCGTGTCATTTCGAAAAAATCGCAAGCTCCTCCGAACTCCGAATTGCTGACTATGCTTAATTCTACATTTGTTGATGTGATCGTGAAATCCTGGAAGGACTGCTTCACCGATATCAATACTGAAACCTTGAGTATCAACTGATATCGATACACATCTGATATTGTTTTTTGTTAAAAACTGATACAAATGATTACTAACAGGTGTGTTTTTTTTTTTTTTTTTTAGCTGAAACACTTCACGGGTAAACTCTTTCACACGAAAGCCACTGAACTTGAAAATAAAATAAATATTACGCAGTTGAAAGTATAATTAGGTACAAAAAAGAATCCTAACACAAGAAAAAAACAGTTAAGACTCGTTATATGTGAACGTTTCCAGTTTCAAAACAAAATTTCTTTTCCAAATCCAGTTCTAATCTTTGCTATTTGTTACGGAGTTACATGTTTTTGCCTGATATATGATCATCCATTGGTTTTATTTATTTATTTATTTATTTATTTATCTAATTATCTAGCTACTATCAGCCCGATAGTGATACTGGTTGTCTGATCGGTGACATTTCTATTTATGCGCATACATTTTTACTGGAAGATTGGGTAAAAAAAAAAAAAAAAAGCCTTGTTTTACTAAGATACTCTCTAATATTCTGGCTCATCCTAAGACCTTTTGGAAGTACATGGTGTGTTTAACATTTTGATTCTTTAGCTCGCTGCTCCATTCCCACCCATGTTCACAAAGCTCTGCCCTCAGGAACTTTGGTGGCCCGAGAGATAGAGTAGCCCATCCAAACCCAAACAAGCATTCCGGACCAGAATCCGGTTTCCTCAGAACCTTTAACAGCTGCACTTAGACTTCCATTACGAGTGAATTTGGACTAAATGGGTTTACCGTTGTTTTTTTCAGTAGAGATGTTTCAGTAAACATCATGATTTTTATCAGTAGTAATCACATGAAGGTTACAGATGCATTGATTAGAGATTAAACTGAAAATAAACATGCTGTATTCCTTTATTAGACTGCTGTGCATTCTGTTGTGCCCTTCCTCCCCCCCATTGTTAATTTTCATTTTATTGACACCGATATTCATTAATTAATTAGGGTTTGTGAACCTCTCACATCCTTATAAGGTGAACCCATCACTTGGAGCATGTTATATATGAAGCTTCACACTGATATACCGAGACACGCGAATCATACTCGAACTCTTAACCGACGGAGAGACGGTCAACACAAAGCAGTTACAGGACAATCACCGAAACATTAAAACTATTTAAAATGTCGATGTTTGATAGAACGTGACCTTCTCATCCTGAACGCATTTTCATATCGCACATTGATTTTTAAAATTTTTTTTTTTCTTCATTCACAAGATAATGACTGGTTCAGCTGAGCTAATGTTCTACATACACGTATTTCTGACCGAACGAGACTGAAAGCACACTTAGCAAACACGGCAATGTTTATGTCCCCAAATAAATCACAGTAAGGATACATTAAAAAAAAATAAAAAAAAAATAAGAAGAAGAAGAAGAAGAGGAAGAAAAGAAATATGATTGTCAGCAAAATTTTGGTTGCGTGACTAGATTTGACATCAGACTACACTTTGTAAAGGGTCTGAGAATTATTCCCTATCAGTCATACATTTGAAACGTTTTTAGCCCTAAAATTCTTTATTTGCAGTTTACGTTGTTTACGATGAACGTGATCACAGTCTGTGGTGCACCAACAGATTTTTTTTTTTAATATATATATTCCTAACTATAATAGTACTGGATATTCACTGCTTTCAGTACTGTAAGCTAAAAAAAAAGACATCAGTAGTATATTATTTTTAATTCAATATCAGTGAAAATTTTAATATTTAGGTTTTTTTGAAGTGAGATATAAATAATTGACCAGCAGGCACTTTGAAGAGTTGGTAATATCATATAATATAATATAATATGCAATTATTCTATTTTAATAATTTAATATACAGTGCTGCTTGAAAGTTTGTGAACCCTTGACCTAAAACATCAGATTTTCAACAAAAAAAAAAAAGTCCTTAAAGTGGTCATTTATTGTTTGAGGAAAATGATCCAATATTACATATCTGTGAGTGGCAAAAGTATGTGAACCCTTGCTTTCAGTATCTGGTGTGACCCCCTTGTACAGCAATAACAGCAGATAAATGTTTGTGGTAACTGTTGATGAGTCCTGCACGTCGGCTTGGAGGAATTTTAGCCCGTTTTGCTCAGTACAGAACAGCTTCAACTCTGGGATGTTGGTGGGTTTCCTCACATGAACTGCTAACACAACATTTCTCTTGCATTAAGGTTGGGACTTTGACTTGAATTCCAAAACATTAACTTTATTCTTCTTTCACCATTCTTTGGTAGAACGACTCGTGTGCTTAGGGTCATTGTCTTGCTGCATGACCCACTTTCTCTTGAGATTCAGATCACACACAGATGTCCTGACATTTTCATTTAGAGTTCGCTGGTATAATTCAGAACTCATTGTTCCATCAATGAGCAAGTCGTCCCGACCCAGATGCAGCAAAACAGTCCCAAACCATGATACTACCACCACCATGTTTCACAGACGAGATAAGGTTCTTATGCTGGAATGCAGTGTTTTCCTTTCTCCAAACATAACGCGTCTCATTTAAACAACAAATTCTATTTTGGTCTCATCTATCCACAAAATATTTGTCCAGTAGCCTTCTGGCTTGTCCATGTGACCGTTAGCAAACAGCAAGGGGCAGCAATGTTCTTTTTGGAAAGCAGTGGCTTTCTCCTTGCAACCCTGCCATGTACACCATTATTATTATTCAGTGTTCTCCTGATAGTGGACTCATGAACATTAACATCAGCCAATGTGAGAGAGGCCTTTAGAGATCATTTTCCCCAATAAATAAATGACCGAGTATAATATTTTTGCCTCATTTGTTTAATTGGGTTCTCTTTATCTACTTTTAGGACTTGTGTGAAAATTTATGCAGAAATATAGGAAGTTCTAAAGGTTTCACAAACTTTTAAGCACGACTAAGCATTATTATATTACCAATAATAAAACAAAAAAAAAATCTGCATAGTGAAATAAAATTGAATTCGTGACCACAAAGACACATTTTTTCACTATGCAGGTAGAATTTCGTTAGTTGTCAACCAATCAATTACGATAGCGTACAGCTTCTTAAACGTTTATACGATTATATGGCACATTTTGTAACGTAAATGTCTTTTTCCTTTTTTTTTAAATAAAAAAAACAAACGTGTTTTGATATCAGATGTTGAATTTTTTTTTTAGCATTTAGCTACAGAGTCACACTTGCAGTACTGGCCTATTAACAACTTACAAACAAAAGAAATAGCAACATTTAAACTAATACTATGTTTACGTAAATATGTATTCTAATTCCCGAGCCTTTATGTTGTTGACATACTCTGTACTTGCGGCTGATTGTGAAATAAATTGCAAAATAAAATAAAATAAATGTTTTTATCGAAACACACATTTCGTTACAGTAGCTTTAGCCATTTTTACAAGCAATGCTGAATATATGGATTTCTTTTATATGGTCGCTTTGAAAAAACAAACAATACTATCTTACAGATCAGACGTAATCATATTTTGGCACTTCTTACTATTGATGAAAAATGGCAGAAACACAGAGTTCTTTAATACAAATAGATTCGCTCTGTACATCTGTCGCGCTTTATTTCCAAATATGTATTATGTAAATAAAGTTTCATGAGAGAAAAATATACCATTTTAACCATTTTAATAAGGGTTTAAAACGGATCATACTCTGTAATAATGCTGGGAAGATGACTGAGGAAATGTAATCTGAATGAAATGTAATATTATTTAACATCAATTTCATGTTTACGGAAGGAGTCTCCAGTGTCAGCGTCTGCACGTTTTCTGACACAAAAAATTCTTTAGGACAAAGGATTTTTTTTTTTTTTTTTTGTCTTAACAGCTTTGAGAGCGAGCAAGATCAGAAGAGAGAGAGAGAGAGAGTGAGAGAGAGAGAAATGCTATCTCACAGACGTTCCACAACACTGTAAGTTATTTCATTGAATTACTGTAACTATAAGTGGATAAAAAGTGCGAAGTGTCACATGTTCATTAATACATTTTAATAAATTGTTATTGTTGGTAAGTTGCTGTCGTATAAAAGGAATAAAACACTTGAGAGCATGCTGTTAAAGGAAAGTTGATCATTTTCATATAACAGTACACCCCACAAAGTGTTTTATTCCTTACACAGCGATAGTATTTTGAGGTTTGCACGACACAAAATGACTATTTAATCAGAAATTAATTGGCACAAGGCAATTATTCTGATCACAGGTATTATTTTAGATGTATCCAAGTAGCAGATTTTTGTAATCAGATACCATTTAGTCCGTTCCTACCCGACGCTCCTCTTATATCTGAATTTATTTGCAGTTATTCGTTATTCATTAATAGGAACGATGTATGTCTCCGTAACCCGCTTGGGCTGCAAAATGCTCCAAGACTGAAATGGATTGTGGGTCGTCTGAGATCAGATGTTCTACCCATCTGATTGGACAGAACGTTGAAATATTCTGCACCAAATATGAGCAACGTGCGTTGAAGTGAATCTGTCAGAAATCTTCAAAAATATAATTGAGCACGTCCATCCTTGACTAACAACGATGCTCTTAATGTAGCAAATTTTCTAACAAAAGCTTAGTTTATGTGTTATGTATCATCTATTTATTTCATTAATGTATTGAAAAGTATTGATAATTAGAGAGCCTCTTCGGCCTGTCCAGGGAGCGAGACCCCACGGCTAGAGTAGGGTTTAATCAGAAGGGGGCGGATTTAAGGGGCGGATTTAGAGCTGGCTCATCCAATCAGACGTTCAGGTTGGCAGGTTGAGGGTGGCACTCTCGGCCTGGGGGCTGGACATGCGGATCTGCGAGCTGCTCTTGCTCAGGATGGAAAGCTGCGTCCCCCCGTTCACGCCACTGCTCGCTAGCGAAGGGTGACGCTGCTGCTTCAGGTCCACAGCAAAGTACCTGTTCACCGTCCAGCTGCGCCATTTCCTCTTGATCTCTGACTGCACCTTCAGGCAGAAACTTGAAAAGGTCATTTTTTTAATGGACTCAGCTGCAAGGGTGTAACGCACTCTCCCACCTGCCCGAACATAAAAATGACTAAAACTCTCCACAGATAGGTGGTGAAAGCTGAGTTCAGATCAATCTTAAAGGAAAACTCCTCCCTGAAGCACATAAAATACACTTTTATTGAAATATTTGTGATGTGTTTAGTGATTCTGGTGCGATTTTGTTGGCTGGTGCTGTAGTTCCCGTATTCCTGTGGGAAAATAGTGCTTCTGTGCCGTGACGAAGACATTGTTGGCACTGTGCCAGCGACATATAACAGGAAAAAAAAGCTTTAATAATCTCAAATATAACAAACCTGATAACTGTCAGGTTTTGCTGCTAGCGCCGAAAAACAAAAGAACAACAGCTTCTTTTACATCATAAAAAGAGGATCATCAAAATTGCAGTTTGTTGTTTATTTAGTCCCGCCCTGAATAAGCTATTTCACATAACAGATGTTTACATATAGTCCACGAGACACAATAATAACTGAATTGACACAAATGAACCAGTTCAAAAGTTTACACACGCTTGATGCTTAATCCCGTGTGTCGTTACCTGGATGATCAACGACATGATGTGTTTATGTTTTGTGAGAGTTCTTCATGAGTCCCTTGTTTGTCCTGAGCAGTTAAACTGCGCACTGTTCTTCAGAAAAAATCCCCCACGTCCTGCACATTCTTTGCTTTTCCAGCATCTTCTGCATATTTAAGCCCTTTCCTTTCCAACAGCGACTATATGATATTGAGATCCATCTTTTCACACTGAGGACAACTGAGGGACTCGTACACGACTATTAAAAAAAGCTGCAAACATTCACTGATGCGCAAGAAGGCAACACGATACATTAAGAGACGGGGGTGTAAACTTTTGAACATGATCGGTGTAAATTATTATTTTGTCTTCTGGGAAACATGTAAATATCTTTTGTAGCTTCTGAAGGGTGGTACTAAATGGAAAGGAAAATCTTCAAACAAAATAATAACAATTTACATGGATCCTCCTGCTCAAAAGTTTACACCCCCCTGGCTCTATATGTAAACATCTGTTATGTGAAATAGCTTATTCAGGGCGGTACTAAAGAAAAAACAAAACGCATTATTTGTGACCCCTCTTATTTAAAAAAAAAAAAAAAAATTATTATGAACATTTTGCAGATTCTGAAAGGCGTACGTAAACTTATGACCTCAACTGTACATTCAACATCATATTATTGCAACATACTGTAGAAGTAGCAGAGACAGTGGACTCAAAGTCCCAGAATGCAGTCATGTCAGAGACTCGGTTAGTTAGTGATCTACAAGATGACGAGTGCGATGGCGTTGATGGTGATATTAGCATGAAAGTTGAAGCTTTGGAAGTCTGATCTGTTTGAGCAGAGTGTACAGATGAGGAGAGTGAGAGAGCTGAACAGAATAAAACACTAAAGCGCTGCCGAATCTAGGGAAGAATCTGTCTTTATCTAGGGATGAAATGAGGGCTAAATCCTGCTGGCTACCACTATCAGCAGGGAGTCGAACGGCATTGTAATATGTAATGTAAGAAACCATTAACGAAGGTGTAAATAGACCAAAATGTCCATGTTTAAACTAATAAGTGAACACCAAATTTCATTACCAAATAAATAAATGTGCAAAATTTGGGCTCAAAATCATAAGATTCTAAAAATTCAGGGTGGATTTTTCCTTTAGTAGTACGCCAAAGTCCCTAAAGCTTTGTTCTGTGGTCCAAAAAGCTTTAAAAGCCATTTTATATTTGCTAGTTGTTGCTCGCTACAATTACATTACAAGTAGTACTGGCATATTCTGTATCAGTAAGGCTAACACTGTTACAAACGTTGTTGTAAAGTTAGCTACGATAGCTAGCTAGCAAGGATATTATAGATAGATAGATAAGCATGCTGTATTTGCTATGAACGTATTTAGCTACTTTTAACAGATACTTCACGTGTTCATGCAGTTACACAGACGATATGATGAGACACACGTATCAAAAACATGTTCCTTATTGTACCGCGAGAAAATGACATTAAAGACATACCTCGCCGTTCAGGAAGCAGTACAGCACAGCCACCACGAAGCCCTGGAGAGAACCCGAGTGAGAACTGGAGTTATATGATGCAACATCACTGTTGATCTCAGGGTATTTAGTAAATGTTTGGAAAGCTACAACATGTCCCCGTTCCCTCCATCACGCCATGGTGTGATGGAGGGAACGGAGCATCACTGCGATACATGTTTCACACTGAATCAATACTAGTCCTCTTCATAAAGAGATGTTCACTGTCTGATAGTCAGAGCAGGTCTCGCGTTCTGTCGAAGCTGCTAATGTCACTGTTTTATTGATTTTTATTACTTGAATTCGTTCGAGTAGGGGTAGTTGGTAAATTGTTGCCGTATGGCAACATCGTGCAGTGGTGGGAAGTATCATATAGTCAAAAATGACACAAAATGTATGAGATTATAATTCCAATTACTGCATTTTCCAGACTACAAATTGCATGCTAACTAATTTATTCATGAAAAGTTTAAAGAAAAATGCGTGAATATATTTTCAAGACTAGAAAAATGCCAGTGTCTGTGGCTAAGAAAGTAGCCAGGTCCATTAAATGGAAATGTTGTGAATCACTTTTTATAAAAGTTTTTGTAAAATAATATGATTACTATGCACTATAAATAAAAACAAACTAACACATAAATAAATATTTTATATACCTTTTTTAATCTGATCTTAATCATTTACGTTAATTCGATTTTATACGTTATAGACACTTTCATATTATTGGTCTAAGTGACGTTTACCTGGAAAGAGCCGAGTCCGAGTTCGAACACTAGCCTCTCCCGTTTGCTGACATCTTCAGGGGAAAAGGCGAACACTGTGTAGTGGATCCCGAACAGAGGGATGAGCAGCAGAGTGGAGCGAGCCAACCTCCTGTTAACACATAATACAATCACACATACGCACGTCAATGCACACACACTCCTGAAACAACTCGATTCACAGGCAATACAACGTGGCTGAATCAGTGATGGGCAAAATGACTCGTTTTAGTGAATCAAATCTTATGAATCACACAGTTCCAATGATATAATTCATACTACTACTTCATTTAGGGGTGATAAGAACACAGATTACGTTTCCAACTTAATTTCTAATAATGACAAGACATAATACATTTATGAAAATATGAATAATTATAAAAATGATTTCACGTTTGGTCTTGAATGGGAGACAGATAATGTGACCACCAGAAATCAAATGTGTAATTATATCAAACCAGACCGAGCCCAGAGAAGTCGGCGGCGCTTCTGGACAGTGTTGATGTATGGCTTCTGCTTTGCAGAGTAAAGCCTTAACTTGCATCTGTGGATGCAGCGGCGAATGGTGTCGACTAACAAAGGTTTACCAAAGTATTCCCGAGCCCATGTCAGGATCTCCATTACAGACTCATGACGGTTTTTAAGACGGTGACGTCTGAGAGATCGGAGATCACACGCATTCAGAAGTGGTTTTCGGCCTTGCCCTGTACGCACAGAGATTTGACCGGATTCCTTGAATCTTTTAATTATATTATGCACTGTAGAAAGTGAAATGCCCAAATTTGTATTTGGGGAATGTTGTTCTCAAAGTGTTGGATTATTCGCTGACGCATCTTTTGGCAGATTGGCGAGCCTCGACCCATCCTTGCCTTGGAAGGACTAGGCCTTTCTTATTGGCTCATTATATACTATAATTAGACGATTACCTCACCTGTCCTCTTTGTTTTTATTAGCATTTTCCATACTGTCCCATGTTTTCGGAATTGGGGTTGCAGTTTTAGCAAGCTATCATTGCTAGATAACTGTTTGAAGAAAAAAAAAAAAAGCTAGCATACTACCAAAGTACTAAATTGGAGTTAGTCATTTCAAGAAATGAAGCAAAATACTAACATGGATACTTGCAGGATGTCATCAGCTGTCTAGGTATCTAATTTGTATGTCTATATACAGTAGATGGCTTTATATCAGTTAGCAACACTATAACGTGTGTTCACAGTTATAAAACCCCCATGTTATATGAACCGCCATGCTAATCATGCTAGCATTTTTTTTTTTTTCAAATCAAATGACAAATTACAATTTCTATATAACTATCGCATTTCCATTGAGTGGTGCAATTAAGACGGACATCAGACATACATCATCAAATCCCCAGATGAATTCATGAAGGTAGCATGAAAATGCTGCTGATGGTTTATCACAGGTTATCAAACACACACACACACACACACACACACACACACACACACACACACTTACAGGGTGATGGTAGAAAGCTCTGACATCCTGCACGAATGCTGGACAGCCTGTGCGGGCTCACTGAAGCATTTCTGAGCACAGCTGCTAAACACGACAAAGACAACACAACAGACGACAAACACCTCTTTAGGACAAGATGTACACACACACACACACACACACAGATTCCTCTTGCACTCTTACACACTTATGAAAATACAAAACAATTCACAAAAGCAGGACTTTTTAAGAGTCTCCGTAAACAGACACACATACACCACACACACATACCAGTTTTCTATCTTTATGAGGACCTGCCACTGATATACTGTTTACTCTAGCAAAGTAAAGTTAGGTCTACACTTAAACTTCACCCTAACCTCATTCTCACTACCTAGACGGAAATATTTAGGCTGTTTTCCATTTTTCACTGTGAGGACCGGGTGATTGTGAGGACATGTGACACTATCCTATCCTAATGGGGACTTACAGTGCTTTTTGGTTCACACGAAGGGATAATTAAGTTCAGACACACGCATAACACAAAATTGTATACAGAGTAGATCACAAACAGGACTGTATGTCAGAAGTCAGAGTTCCAGCACATTCCAAGGGAAGATATTCATTCAATAACTCTTTCATACATCGGGAGAGGATGGCGTGTGTGATGCTGCCTTACAGCTCCAGGGTTCCGAGTTTGATTCGCATGTTCTCTCCATGTCTGCTAGGGGTTCCTGATGGTTCTCCGGGTTCCTTGCACTTCCCAAAAACATGCTAGTAGGTAGCTTGATTACACTGAATTGCCCCTTGGTGTGATCGAGTGTGTGTGATAAACTGGCGTCCCCATCCAGGGTGTATTTCCACCATGACCCCGACTAGGATAAAAACAGCTCTGATAGTAGATCCAGCTGCAAGGTTTATATCGAAGTGTTTGTTCTAATTTGTTATTATTTCTATAGTAACGACTTACACTAGGACTTGTAGAGTGGATGGTTTACGTTAACGGATTTATTTTAAATAGGGTCGATATGGTGAAGTGCTCTGTGAGGGGATGTTTGTTTAGGATTTTTGGAAGAAGCCTCCAGTGTCAGTGCTTTGTAAGTCAAAGGAACAGCAGTAAGTTTTGTAAGCGCTCAGGACTGTACGCTTTAGAGTTTCTCAGTAGTGTTTTTTTTTTTTTGTCTTATTAACATCAACAGAAGGAGACTAAAAACAGAGACTAGGAAAGAGAAAACACTTAGTGAAGATGATTGAATGCGGAAAGACAAAGTAAATAATGTTGTAAAACTGCAATAAAGCCTGGACATTGACGTTCCTCTGCTAAAGCATGAAGCACAGCTGCCATTAACTGTCTATACAACATCACAAACATGCCCGTAAGATCATGAGAACTTAAACCAGTCAGTGCCTGTCGAACATAACATCCATTCATTCTTCACACACCAATCAAATCTACACAACAGGTTGCCAGGGCCTGAAACACGAACAATCGACCAATCAAGTGCCTCAGAGCTGCACACAGTGCATGTGAATGGGAAATGTGTTGCCATGGCGACTGAGGCAGGCTTACTTACAGGTAAATGCTAGACTCGTTCCCTCCGACATCTGGAGACTGCAGCTTCTGGACGAGGATGATGATGATCCCGATGAAGAGCACAAAGTTAATCTGATGGGAAGGAAGATAAAAGAGTCAGCGTCACAGTGCCAGTCAAAAGTTTGCACACCCCGGATACGTTTTATGTTATCTTTTACCACAGTGATGTTGAATACTCGATTCTGATAGGTCACAAGCTCAAAAATCACAGGTTTACGTTAACGCGATTGTATTGATGTTATCGTTTCGATAGTAAAAACTAACACAAGGATGTATGATGGGCACTTAACATGAACGGATTAAACAACATCCTCTCACAATTTCTGCCGAAGATGTTTATTAAAT
The DNA here is from genome assembly GCF_001660625.3 of Ictalurus punctatus. Classification (NCBI taxonomy): domain Eukaryota; kingdom Metazoa; phylum Chordata; class Actinopteri; order Siluriformes; family Ictaluridae; genus Ictalurus; species Ictalurus punctatus. Next base: position 21,177,039 of record NC_030435.2, read on the forward strand.
ATTTATGGAAGGACTCTCGAATATCATTGCTTTGTTACAGTCATAGGTAAAAGCTGGAATTTGATGTTTTTTTTTTCACGTATTAACTTCAAGATAGAGAAAAAAGATTGTATTTAAATATATAGCTGTTATAATGTAAGTGGTAACAGGAACTAACCTGTTTTGTGGTCACTCCACAACAATAAAAGTAACTATAAATGGATATTAAAAAATTATATAATAAACAAATAAACAAAAATAAACTTTAATAAACAAAAACTTGTGTTGGTAAATTGCTGTGGTATAAAAGGAATAAAGCTTCACACCACCCTGTCACTTATAAATTTTCCTATAACAGCAGGTCCAAAAGTATTTTATTCCAAAAAGATCTAAATGCCACAAAATTAGCAATATAACACTTGTTGGTTAATGCATAATCAATAATACAATAATATGATTATTCTAAAAGTTTAAATATTGACCAGTACTATACTCTCTCTCTCTCTCTCTCTCTCTCTTGATAATGTCTCATTTATAGCCATTGTTAAATCACATTTTCTCTTTGCTTTACTACATGTATTACATTATAGTTGCATAATAATAATAAATTACTATAGTCTATAGTAATTATAACATCAAGACTCAAGGACAATTAGCATTAACCGATACAGGGCTTTTATTTAATTTAATTTTTTTTAATACTTTTTTTTTTATAAGACTGCTATACCTACCATAATTGAAGTCACAACAGGTCCCTTGATGACCCACCAGAGGGCAGTGTTGTCATTCATATCCCAGCAACTGCAACAAAACGAGAAATCGATACAAACTAAAGTGATGTTTAATCTGATTCTTGTGATCAGGTTTTCCTCAAAAGACTAAACCAGCCATGCTTTTTCACTTTAAAGGCCAAAGTTAATAGGACAATACAAATTTCTATTGGATTTTCTTACGTTCACATAAGTAAAACATACCCAGAGTCGTCAAAGTGCAGCCGCAGAACCGCCCATATAGTCACACAAATAGTTGGAGTTCCTGTAAAACAAAAGAGTCAACAGAGAAGACAGTTAATGGTGCAAAGATGCTTTATCTTAAAATATATATTGCAAGGACAATAAAGATGATCAGTATACTGTACTGATAATAACATACATCGCAGAATTACAATCGGATTGGAAACAGGAAAACAATCCCTCCTGAATGACTTATTATTAATCTTTACTAACAAGTTATAATAGCTGAGTCCCTCTTGTTCTCATTGATGTGGCTACTGATTTGGATATATTTACACTGCTGGTAACTGAGATAAATAAAAGATAGCTTGCATGTTTTATAACTGCATCGTTACTAATTAGTGATCATGGCATGAGGCTTAAAAACAGTGCAGCCTACCCCAGCCAATGAGGGTGTACCAGTAAAAGTATTTCCTCTCAGGGAAGAAGGTCTCCACCAGCAGAGTGAAGAGATACAGGCCCTCGATGAACAGCCAGAAGTAGTTGGACATGACGCAGTAATGGAAGAACACCATCACCGTCTTACACGCCACCTAGAGGCCATTTGTTCCAGTTAGTGTCAGAGTATATCCTCATTTATCTTCATTTACTGTATCAGCATGCACACCCGCAACAGTTATTGTGCTCGCTAAGCACTCAGACGCAGTGATGTCATCAGCGTGGCCTCTGATTGGCTGCCGGAGAATAACGAGCATGTCTGAGCAGGTATTGATATGGTAATGTGTTAGTAATAGAATATTTCCATGACCTGGTGAACTCCAGTGCTGCGCTGTTGATTAGCTGTTAGTCAGACACAAGCAGGGCAAACACAATGCATTAACGACATCTATAAGGCATCAGAAAGGGGGGAAATTGTGATCTCGGTGACGTTAACCGTGGCACGATTGCTAATGCCGGATGGGCTGGTTTGAGTATTTCAGAAATGTCTGATCTGTATTTTTGTTGTTGTTGTTGTTTTTGTTTTTTTCAGAGGGGTTTTTTCCCCCCTAACCATGTCAAGAGTTTACACAGAACGGTGTGAAAAACATCTAGTGAGCGGTAGTTCTGAGGCCAGAAACACTTTGAGGTCAGCTAGACCCGTCTGATCAAAAAGGAAGTCTACAGTAACTCAAATAAGCACTCTTTACAACCGTGGTGAGCAGAAAAGCATCCCAGCGCACACAGCACGATGAAACGTGGGGCGGTTGAAGATTAGAAAAGACCCGGCAATATTTTTTCCAATCTAAAAATATGGCAGGTGGGGGTAAACAATAGTAATAATAGTATGAGAGGGATTTAAAAACAGTCGAGCCCACATCACTCGAGTTTTAGGTCACGCCCACGTTGGGTTCTCAAAAAGTGCAGATATAGATTGCATTGTGTGTCAGACGTTATATGTTACATTACATTAAATGTTACTATAAATAGATAAAAAGTATGGTCTTGTTCTTGGTCCTAATTGTTAATTAATTCAAAATGTCAACTTGGCAAAATTGCTGTGGTATAAGAGCAATAAAACCCTTCAGGATATGCTGTCATAGGAAAGTAATCGACTATTTGCGTATTTTTTAGGTGTTTCATTTCAATTGTCTTCCTTACATATCAAGTGGTATGTAAGGTATGTAAGTTCTTACCGTGTGGACAAAACAGTGGTCGCTATCCTCCTCGGCATACAGCACCCCGTCTTTAATGAAGACAGAGATGGCTCTCAGGATGAACGACACGAACAGGTTCATGTGGATGAAGTTCCTGGTGCAGTGCAGCTTCCTGTCAAAACCGACATAAAAGTCAAGTCTCTATATTATACTCGGTGAACAGCTCTGAATTACCCTGAGAACAGTCTGCATTCAGAAAGACTCCGGAGCCAAGATGAATAACATCAGCTACGTAAAGAACTCTCCATTGGGGTTGGAGCGCATTTCATTGCAGCTCCGGCTACAGCAAGCAGAATCAAATCAGAATCACTTTGAGAAGGGGAGGCCGAAAAATAGGCCGGCTTCCAAATGGCAGGATGAAATGCAATTTCCACTGCAGGAAAATCGAAGCTGAAATGGGATTGAGCCCTGGAGCGATTTCCCTAGTCTCTGCTATATATAATATGTGATTAAGGCTTAGCAGAGCTTTTACTGACCTGAACCTGCAGAGGATGACCATGGCGGTGGTGAGGGATACCAGAGACGTGCTGTATCCCACAGTGTACAGAGCCTTCACTGATGCATAGTACATATCCTGCATAAACAGGAAGCAGAATTGAGTTTAGAGCCATTAACACTGAAACTGTACATCAGTATTTAGACCTCAGACGTAACTACACACTTAAGCACTACACAGATAGTTCCACTTTTTTTCAGTTTACTTTACCTTAAACGTAAGCATGTCTTAGTTACGTACAGTTTGGAACTTGGACTTGAGTCCAGTTTTCTTGCGTAAAATTGCTGGAGCAGTTTTATCTCCAGTGCCATCGTCTGTGAGTTTGATGTCACTACAATATGTCAGTCTGAAACGTATGTCTTTTACGCCGTAAATACACTAAGAAAAACTACAGAACGCCATTCATGTCCGATATTAAATCTAAAAATTACACACATTACAACTTCATGATCTTGAATGAATAATTCTTGGCTTCATAAAGTGCGCGCAATTAACTGTCGGCGTACATTATAAACAATAACAGGTCGCGCTGGAATAAGGGCTATTTTATGAGCGGCTGAATAATGACGGAGGAATGCATATTGTTAGATGTTTATTTCAATGCTTGCCATCTCCTCATTCATATGTCTGTCTGTCTATCTATCCATTTATCTATCTATCTATCCATCCATCCATCCATCTATATATCTATCTATCCATCCATCCATCTATCGATCTATCTATCTATCCATCCATCTATGTATCTATCTATCCATCAATCCATCCATCTATCTATCTATCTGTCTGTCTGTCTGTCTATCCAACCATCCATCCATCTATCTATCTATCTATCTATCTATCTATCTATCTATCCATCCATCCATCTATCTATCTGTCTGTCTGTCTGTCTGTCTATCCAACCATCTATCTATCTATCTATCTATCTATCTATCTATCTATCCATATATCCATCCATCCATCCATCTATCTATCTATCTATCTGTCTGTCTGTCTATCTATCCATCCATCCATCTGTCTATCTATCCATCTATCTATCTATCTTTTTTCTATTCACTTGTCAATAGTCTCTTGCTTTTATTTTACATAATATTACACTATATCACGTTTGACAGCAAAGAAAAATCTGCTCTTCTGTCTGAAATTTCTGTCCCTGATTTTTTCCTTCTTGTGTTAAAAGGCAGTGGTTGAGACGCTATTGAAAAACACCACCTCGAATGTTTCTAAACATCCTGGAGTTGTGAGCTACACGCAGATGACTTGCGTATTCTGAATGGCAAAAGCAAGAACGTCGACTTAAGCAGGCACGTAACTCGACTCTGAACATGTGTAACTTTCCTAACTTAAATATGGGCTTATGTCACTAACACTGAATATGACCCATAGGAATGAACTATTGCCATGCATTATTTACAATTACTTTGCTTTCTGTGTGTGTATGTTTTAATCTATTGTAATGATTTTAATTTCTATCAAAACATACCGGCTTGGTGGCATTTTCCTCAGACAGACAAGCTTCCACGTAATGTGGGTAAGGCTCTGACCAACCGTCCTCTGTACAATTCCTACTGATCTTCCCCAGACCTGAGAACCGAAACAGCCACAAAGAAAATCACCCTCACACATTTCCACACCGGATTCAACAGTTTAGCACAGGATTCGATAGTGTAATATAAAACTACACCAAAACAGTCAGCTTCATACATGACAAATCACTCACGTTCCTCAGGGCTCATGAACTCAAAGAGCTCGGGGCAGCTGACCACCACGATGTCGCCCACGCTCGTCGCCTCCCAACACGTCAGGTTATCCCACTCCCAAGCACAACCTGAAGGACAAGGGATAGCTCGTGGGTTTAGACCTTGGCCTCTTGATTGGAAGGTTGCAAATTCAAATCCCAGCACGACCGTGCTACCACCACTGCATTCCTGAGCAAGGAACTGGCCCTTCAACTACCCAGTTTTATAAATAAGTTAAACATAAGCGACTGAGTATAAGGGGGTCTACCAAATGCTGTGAATGAGACGTATTTTAAAGCTCTCACATACAATCTTACATGAAGTATTTAGAGATCTATTTACTTATTAATTTTTTACATAAGAAGCACAAGGGACTAGAACTGGCTAGCCTTTACAGAAATAATAATCTAGTCCCATACTTGAAAACATCATGCCTATTCAACTAGGAACCTGTGGGCTGAATATGAACATAACAACATTTTAAACAGCCACTCTAGGCCTCTTGAAATAATAATAAATAATAATAATGTAGATGAGTGATAATGACATAGTCAATATTTTGAGGAATTGAGTCCTTTTCAGAATTAGTTGTGTTGGTGTTTGAGAAAATTTGTCACTGTGGCTGGAAAATAGAATTAATTGGGTTCCTGCCTCTAACATGTTTTGACCAGGGATTTATTCTCCATTTTGTTTTGTTCTCAACTATTTCTTCGTTCCTGCACCAACATTCCACGTTCTTTACATATGGTCAAGAGTCATTTGTCTCTCAGCCTCCATCTTAGCGCTAATGGTAGTTGATGGCTAGTTGATGTTTGCAGTCTTCCACCTAAAATGAAAGATATTTTCTTTGACCATGACGCTGCAAATTATTATCATGATTTCCAGTTATTATGTCAGGGCATCCTTCTACTTGTCAATGCAATTTGTTGCCTGCAGAATTGCTTGGAAAAATACTCTCTAAACGAATTGTCCCGCCATCGGCCCATCTTCAAAACCCCAGCTATACTGTAGCAGCTATCTAACGTATCTTCCTGTAGAACGCGAGGACAGAGCGTTTCACATTTCAGACAGGGTTCCGAGCGGAGTCTGCTCAAGAGCTTAAGAGTGGTTAACTGCTGATATAGTCACTCATACGTATACTCTTAAAAAGTTCCATGTTTGGTTTGTCTCATTGGGGTTGCCTTTAAAGATTCTATGTCGAACTTAACATCAGAGGATTTCTTTTTTCAGAAAATGTTCCAAGACTTCTAATTTCTGCCGGCCAAAAAATCACTGGAGAAGTCTTCGAAGAGTCCTTCTCATCCGTCTTTAACAGCAAGTACCGTTTGCTACAGAACCAAAAATCCTGGGGATGGAGTTGGACCTAAGTCAATCCAAAAGTCAAGGGTGTGGACGCAACTCAGTGTTCTTCAGGCTGGATAAGTGTGTTTGTTAGGATTAGGGTTATAGGAGGAGTTGGAGCAGGTCCTGTTCTACCCCCGGACTTCTGGTTCTGCAGCACGGACTCTCTTACTTACAGAAAGAAATTAAAGCCTAGATAGCAAGACTAGCCAACAGGGGGCACTTGAGTCAATTCTCTATGTTGCCTCTTTCCTTATGACTCTTTATGCTCAATGTGTGGGAAAAAAAATCCAATCGATTCACATCACCATCTTTCTTTGATGCGGGAATTAAATTCCACTCCTCCAGTTCCCCTCAGCGCCTCAGTGTAGTGCTGAAGGCATCAGTATTTGCTCATATAAACTAATCCAACCGTAACCTCTGCTCTCGGAGGTCAAGAGTTGTGAGCAATTCTGCGTGTTAGGAAGTGCTTTTCCACGATATCCCTGCATCCTGGAGCTCTCTCTCAGAATCAAATAACAGCATTAGAGTGACTGCGAGGTGCCAAATCATCAGAGCAGATAATCTCTGATTTAAGAGATTTGCTCTAATACCCAATGTGATCATCATCATAATTTGAACCCACTCAGATGGTACACTCAGGTTTGAGTCAAAACGTGAGGTTGTTTTAACATTTTCCAGGCTTAAAACCTGTTAATCCGTCCCTGAAAAGCAGATTATATTTACCAAAACCCAGTCAGTCAGTTGTTTTCTCCATGCAGAGTGGTTTCTCCCGAGCAAATGTTAAATAGAACGTTCCAGATTTATTCCACACGGCCTTTCTGGTTGTTATTTTTGCAATCAAGGTGATTGACTCCAGATGTGCGACTCAACCTGAGACCACAAATAGAGGACAAGATTCATAATTCAATTCAATTTATATAGTTTTGCAATTTATAAATCTACAGTATCCAAGTGAGATCTATCATAGCTGCTCTGGACCTGTGCCTGATGATCTCCAGCCATAAAACGAGCCTAGAGACACACACTCCAGCTTCTCACGATGCTCTGGTTCTTCCGTTTTCTCTGCCTTCACGCACCATGAGAAGATGGTGAAAAGATGCAGCAGATGCAGAGATTGGTTTTGTCTGTGTTTGTGGAAAGACACTGCTCCTGTTCTACTCTCTAATCTGTTTTTGCTCTGTCTGGCAGCCTGAACACAAAGCTAATTACACCGTAAAGGGCAAATAAGAGCAATCTGAACTAGCGAAAGAAAGACGGAATGGCAATCGGCATCATCACTGTCCACCATCACGGAGCGAGTGAAGGTAGTCACGCACGTAAAGTCTACGTCTAAGGGCAGTCGTTAAAATTCATTAAAGCAAAACATCACAGCTATATCCCTTGGTCTCACCCGTTGTTATGAACAACGAAAGGAATTTTGCCTCATGTGTTACTTCATATTTATACCCCTGTGAAACAGGAAGTAATGGTTGAACAAATTCCTGTTCTAAAAAATGTCAAATATTAATGGTAATATACTTCAAATATATTTGTCTCATATGAATTCATAAGGGTGCCAATAATTGTTGCACACCTACATTTAACAAAGATCATTTTTTTTTAAGTTAAACCTGTGTTTCGTTTGCAATTGTTTGATATCCATGAGAGCAGAGTATTGTTGTGATTTTTTATTATTATTATTATTTTTTTTTTAAACAAAAGATCAAACAGTTAAACAATAAAGACACATTTTCACAGCCTTCTTTGCTCATATTTACCAAAGGTGCCAATATTAATGGAGGGCACCGTAGATCACATTGATCCACTGTCAAGATGAAATCGAATCAGTGGGATGTGTGACGTTTCTATCCATTAAAGTGTCAAAATCTTGCAGCAAAAACACCAGTGCTGTGGAAGCTATATGAATTAACGCTTTAATTTAGCATGCGTGTTTATACTCATACACACACACACACACACACACACACACACACACACACACACACACCTCGCGACATGCTCTGGTCTGGAATGGGTGTCATAGGAATGAATGAATGAAAGAATGAATGGTCCTCGGATGGCACATCCACAAATTTTCAGGAACTCATCACTCATCAGAGCACTCATTTTTGCTCAAAACTAGACGTTAGTGCTGACTCACATCACCAGAGTGGACAGCAGGTGCCCGTGTAGTGTGTGATACAGCGCACTGTTAAGCTCCGGCTGTAGTTTATTATTGCTGGTGGTCTGTCCCGGGCTTCATAATGGAGCGTTACGAGAGTCTATTCAGCTTCTCCTTTAATGAAAGGGTGACACAACAGCTGGAGCACCTCTCTCTCACCTCTCTCTCAGCTCTCTCTCACCTCTCTGTCTGTCTCTCTCTCTCTCTCTCTCTCTCCTCTATCTCTCTAGCTAACGTCACAGTTTTGCTTCGAACTGAAAGATCTGTCTTCCTGTCTGCAAAATGGCCGCCTGTTCTAGTTTGAGATGAAAAAAAAAATAATAATGATAATAATCAAGAAGCAAATACTACCTTTCTGAAATGCACAAGCTTACTGTACTTCGTGGCGATCATTTATCCCCCCCCCCCCCCCCCCCGCTTCCATCTACTGGGTTTAAATCAAATCAAAATAAGAAAAACAGGAAGAGAAGTTGAAGCCCAAATAATGCACGAGTGAATCATACTGTTACCGTGAAATAATAATAACAGTTGAGCGGATATTATTATGGACCAGCTCATCCCCAAGTGTTTTATTCCTTACTTCGTTTTTTTTTCCCCTTCACAGCATTTTTAATACGTGCACGTTGAAGTACAGCTTCAAATTCTTCACTCAAATTCACGTAGAAAAAGTGCGCATTTCTGCGTAATATTATGGAAGCAAAAAAAAATTAACGGAAAACATTAGCTAAGGAACGTAGGAAAAGCCTACAGAAGAATGAGGCGATGTTTAACTAACAACAGTTAGTTAAACAGTTAGCTCAAATGTTAGCTAGCATGATAATACCGCTGACAAACTAGCTGAAGACTAATGTATGGTAGATGACGTTAACGGGTATTCGGTCTCTGTTAAAGTTTCGATTCGTTAGCTTGGTTTTATCTTGACTCCTTCGAAGCTTACATATACGTGATTACGGGGTAAATGTGTAAATGTGGTGATGTTTGCAAATGGAAAGAAAAATCTAATTGCATTAGGTGAAAGAAACACTTAAGCAAAGCATAAATACTTAAAACCCAGACTTAAGCACAGTAACGAAGTACTTCGTTACTTATCGTCGTACACAGTATGACGTATAATTAACTAAATCTACGACGCGTCTGAAGAAATCGATTCGATCAAATACCAGACTTGCCATGTTTACTACACGTTAAAGCACGCTCAGTCGTTAAAGAGAAGGAAAGGGACTGACGTGATTGGATATCGCGACGGCACGCTTAACCGCAACCCTCACTCATGTATTTATTCCAACTCCGCCCCTTTTCAGAGTGGTTCTAAATATACTACGTTATGATTTTACGCCGTCGAGGTTTTCCTTGCGTTGTTTTCCCTTCGTAGAACGCACAGACGTTCGGTATTTCACTTAACGGTTATACGAAACACTTTTCCGGCCAGTGAAACGTCTTTCAAAATGCTTTCTGTTGCCTTTCCGAAAGAAAAAGGTTCTCATCCAGCCGTGCGAACGCGCCCTTTAGAAAGCGCCCGCTGACTAACTGGTAGGAGAGCAAGCTGCTTTACCTCTTACAATCTATTATTTTCTGCTCTAAACGCTCGGATTTCACCAGAGCGGCCTTGAGGGTGTCGACGGCTATGAGTCAGACTTCTTCTCTCCCCTTCCTCTTTCTCTCGCTTTGTCCTTCTCTCGCTCTTGTAAGTGTGAGTGCTCCAGCTGGCTTTCCCTTTCCCGTCACTGTTACAGTATCTGCCGCCAAGTGTCACACTTCCTGTTTACTGCTGATAAATATACGACTTTAGCAAGAACATGCATGGGTGACGTCCAATCTAGCCAATCTGGATGGATCAAAACAGCATACGATGGATTAAAACTCCCATCTAGTTTAGGAAAACTCACCGAACTCCTGGTCCTGTGCTGGGTCGTGAAGCGCGATCCTCTCCATGCATCTCTCCTGCTCTCGCTTGATGACACAGTTGGAGATCAAGGCTCGTACGGGCTACACAGAGCAATAAACAAGAGCGTGTGAGCAGGAATTCGGACAAAAAACAGCCTAAATGTTGGCAGCACGTCGTGTCACGGTGCCTGCAGAGACACAGTGCTAAGTGGCGTTTTCAAGGGCATGATGGCAGTAAAACAGCGTACAGTCTCCTGGCATGAACATACTCCATCTCTCACCCCAGTATTCCACTGGATCATCTACACTCTGGTTCTTAGCTCTGTAGACAGCTCATAAGATTGTTAATGATCCGTACCAAATGAACGCACCGAATAAGACGCAGACACATGCTGATAAATGCAGGTAAAATAATTCAGTGAATAATTTTCCGGGGGGGGGGGGGGGGGTTGCACAACGTTCAGCTGAATTTGAGAACCTAAGCATGGAATCGACTGCTAATATTGCACTTTGTTCCAATCTTGGACGGCTGCATAAAGACATATAGGAGTCACTAGACTCCTTTACAACACGGACGTCCATCTTAAGAGGATTCTCAAAGCCTTTTTCGGCCGTTCCCGCTAAATAATTTGGGAACACTTTGCAACAGCAGTACATGAGTAATCACGCACTAATGCATGAGTTTAATACTTACAGTAAATATGAACTAATGATGAGTCAAGGCACGGACTAATCATGAACTAACGGAGAGCTAACCTTAACGACGACGTGAGCCTCATGAATTCATGCGTGAATAAAGACTACCGTAAGTGCCATGCTTATTTATTTATTTTTAATCCGCCATGTCACGTCAGAGGCTCTGTAGCTGTGCAGTGTTTGTGACTCGACATAAAATGCAAGTTGAAGTCTGTCTAAAATCTTATCTGTAAAAAAAAAACCCCCAAACACATCCAGTTTGTCACTAATATCACAGGTTTACAACTGTGTGTGTTTATTTTTTATTCGTATTTTATTTTACGACACAGTGCGACTTAGTGAAATCTATAAACACGAACAACATGTCACCGTGTAGCTGAACTCTGTGATGTTACAGAGGCGGCCGTTTCGTTTCCGTTTATTTTTAGCACAGTTTGGTATCGTTTTGCTCCTCCTTCCAAAGCTTCATTTAAATGAAGAAAAGTTCAGTTTAACACAGATAATATACCGTAGTTCTACTTTGAACTTAAGCCTGTAACATTATTCATGATATATATATATATATATATATATATACAGTATACATTTTTTGATGATATTAAGATTATTCCTGATATTATTTTCGAAACGTGCTTATTAATAATAAAATCCGTGGTTTAAAATGAAACGTCTGAGCAAGAAATTTTAGAAAATGCTTTTTATTATATGTCTTTTTTTTTTTTTCCATAACATGTGCGTCATAGCTTCAGAACATAACTAAATAAAAAAATCTTGGTTGATTGACTTTTGAGGTAAAGAGGATAACTGTGTCACGGGACTTTATTTATGAATTCAAATCAAATCAAATAAAATAAAAACACTTGGAATAAAATGTTCTGTACTTTTTTTGTTGAGGGAAATACATTTGTTCCGCATTGTCAGGTCACCGCTCCAGAATCCCCGGTTCGATCGTGAGCTTAGGTTACTGTCTGTGCAGTGTTTCCCATATTCTCCTCATGCTCGTGTGGATTTCTCCGGGTTTTCGGCTTTCCGTCCACCTCACACTTGTTTTTTTGTTTGTTTGTTTGTTTTTTAAAGAGCCGAAATATTTCCTTTTGTTTAACAATGTTTTAAAGGTAATTTAGGATTTAGCATTAATTAGCTGTATTGATCATTATGTCAATGGAAGGTCCTCACTAGGATGGTATACACACCAACACACACACACACACACACACACACACACACACACACACGGTTAAATGCTCATGCATTCGTGCATTGGAGATTTAACACACTACATTACACACAACAACAAACTTGCGTGCCCTGATCTGCAAGCACTCCATCTCTCCTCCGCTCCGCCAGTCTACAAACCCATGCTACTGTAACTTCATTTCCCTCCTCTCTCCTCCACAAACTCATCTTAATAATATCAGATTAGCACTTCATTTGACAAAAACAGGGCACTTTTATTTTTTCACAAAAACGACGCTGCTTTGCGCCAAATGTCTTCTCTTCTCTTATTGAAGAACCACAGATGAAATAAGAAACCTCATTTACACGCATAGCATGAAGATCCTTAATCCTACAGTACACCGCTCATTTCTGTGATTAGATAAATAAATAAATCATGTACACGTCATTTAGGATACAAGCTTTCTGGCAACTAAATAAACGTCATAGACGATCTAATGAAGAGTGAGCTATATTAAAGCTGCGGTAAGCAACGTCAGCACGTCTTACGAGCTTCCTCCACTTTCTGTCGTAAATCTCACGCTCTTGTTCAAAGGCTTCAAGGACACGTATTCTGCGATGTGAGGAGAACAGGCAGGCAGGCTACGGTAACGCTAATAACCATTCTGTACAACTGTGTCGAGCAGAAAAGCATCTCATAACACGCCGAAACTCGATGATGTCTTCTGCTGTTGTTCAACATCATGTGCGTTCTAAATGCTTCTTAGTTATAGAGGTGTTCCTATTAAAGTGAGCGTATATGATTTAAAAGAATCGAAAGTTTAAAAGAGTCTTTACAGGTTTAGTATAAGCATGAGCGGAGTGTTGTTAAACTGTGAATTTGCTACGTTGCCTGTTCTTTTTCAAGCATGAAACTCCACAAGCATAGTGACACTTCACACGTTTTAGTGTGTGTTACTAACAGCAAAGCCAGACACTGCGAATTAGTAGCAAGCGCTTAATTAATCCCTATATTACAGTATGTTTGGCTTAAAATAACACACTTTATACTATTACATATAGCAATAATACTACTACTAATAATAATAATAATAACAATAACAATAATCATAATAAAAACAACAACAATAGTAATAATAATAATAATAATAATAACAATAATAACAATAACAATAATAATAATAACACTAATAATAAATAGTAATAACAATAGTAATAGTACTACTACTACTACTACTAATAATAATAATAATAACACTAATAATAAATAGTAATAACAATAGTAATACTACTACTACTACTAATAATAATAATAATAATAACACTAATAATAAATAGTAATAACAATAGTAATTCTACTATTACTACTACTAATAATAATAACACTAATAATAAATAGTAATAACAATAGTAATTCTACTACTACTACTACTACTAATAATAACACTAATAATAAATAATAATAACAATAGTACTACTACTACTACTAATAATAATAATAATAATAACAATAATAACACTAATAATAAATAATAATAACAATAGTAATGCTACTACTAATAATAATAATAGTAATAATAATAACACTAATAATAAATAATAATAATAGTAATACTACTACTACTACTACTACTACTAATAATAATAATAATAATAATAATAATAAATAATAATAACAATAGTAATACTACTACTACTACTACTACTGATGATAATAAAAATAATAATAATAATATCCCAACATGATCCCAGTGTGTGTGAATCATTAATGAATTTTATATATCGTATCGTATCGTATTCATATCATAGAGCTTTCAGATCTGTCAGAAAGTGTTGATTGCTTTTCTATAAGGGCAGCTCTGACAGTAGTTCCGGCTTACACAGGGATTGATATGTGTATGGTGATATGGTGACGTTTTCAGTGAGGAGGTGCATGGAAGGAGTCTCCAGTGTCAGCACTGCAGTCAAAGGTAAAGCTGTAACTTTTTTCTGACGACATCTTCAGGACTGAGGACTTTGACAAGATCTAGCCAAGTCCTTTTGTTCTATGAACCTGGTGAGGGAACGACCGGTTATAGCTAGTGTTATAGAACAGGAGTCAACTTGTTCCGACAATATCGAATATAACTATAAACGGATAAAAAGTCAAAAGTTCGTTGTTGTTTAATAAATTAAAAAGGGTAAACGTTGTGGCGTAACGCTTCAGAATGGGCTGTTAATGGAAAACAACTTCAAAACAACGTCAAGTCTGTCGTTGATTATTTTCCTATTACAGCACACCGTGCAATTGTTTTATTCCTTACTTCTATGAAATGAAAAAAAAAAAAACCTGCTCTGGCTCTGGGACATTGGGGGTGCAGGGTGGCTTAGTGCTTATCACGTTTGCCTCACACCACCAGGGTTGAGGGTTCGATTCCTGCCTCCGCCCTCTGTGTGCAGAGTCTGTATGTTCTCCCCGTGCTTCAGGGGATTCCTACAGTTTCCTCCCCCAGTCCACAGACATGTGTTGTAGGCTGACTGGCATGTCTAAATCGTCCAGAGAGTATGTGTGTGTGTGTGTGTGTGATAGTGTCCTGTGATGGGCTGGCACCCTGTCCAGGGTGTCCCCCGAGTCCCATCGAATAGGCTCCATGCTCCCCTGTGTAGGATAAGCGGTATGGAAGATGAATGGATGGATGCTCTAGGACAATGGGACTATTACTAAGTAGTGTACACAACACAATGGATACATTTTTTTTCTCTCAGGAGGAAGTTGAGGCTCTAACATTGCTACTGTCACTCGGGATGTGTCGGTACAGGATCTCCACAGATGGGCTGAGAAGTTCCAGTCAGCACGTCCATCTGCTGTGTGTGAGTAGACGCCTCGTCCCCAAGCGCTAGCGATCATATGGTCACCCACGCCGGGCATCCACATGTGAATGCACGCAAACATGTAAACCCACACTCGCAAATCCCTGACTCACACACGCGTGCGCGCATACCGAAGCTCAGACTCTAGAGTGCATAATGTGTGTGTGTGTGTGTGTGTGTGTGTGTGCGTGTGTGTCCTCACCAGAGAGATACTGAGGAGGAGGAACAGGGGGAGGAAGATGGCCCCAGGTCGCTTCATTCTGTCTGCTGGTGTCTGGAGCGATTAATGCAGCCTCCACGCAGCCTCGGTGACTCCTCAGTGTAAAATCACCTGGAAAAAAAATATAAAAAAAGATCTGATTTCTCATTGTTTCATTTATTTTATTCGAGTCTCAGGAAAGAGGGCAAGGCCTCCTTTAGAGAAACGCCAACTCCGACTTACAGTTAGAACAAGTTCAACAACAGAAGACAGAACTGTATAACGCCACAGATGAAAGAAAAAAGCAATGATGAAACGGTACACAGCAAAAACAAAGTGGTGTCCCAGTGACTTTAAGGACGTCGTCGAGCTCCTGAGCAAAACCTTTAAAAAAAAAAACAGCTTTTCATTTGTCAAAATGTTGAAAAGTTTTCTCTATTTCTCCCAAACTGAAAAATATCAATCTAACGCGAAGAAATGATCCAGATCTGTTGCCTGACGCGAAGAAACCTGACGCGAAGAAATGATGCAGATTTGTTGCCTGGCCATACTCAGAAAGAGAATATATAATTGTTGTTATGGTAACCTCTGTTGTGAGGAGATTTATGGAAGGAGTCTCCAGTGTCAGAACTTTCTAACAGTAAGTTTTCCGACACAGGAAAGTCTTCAGGATAGACGAGTTTTATCTTTGTGATTTCTCAGTTCCACGATAAGCTGTGCTCACGACACAACAGTGTGCAAGGCAGTAAATAAACAGAACAGAACACATACACAGGGCAATAAATTCACAGGTGCATCTCTGGTAAAAGTTTCTCAGTTGTTGTAGATTACATGTAACATGCACCATATTTGTGGACTGAGGGTTTTGGGGGGAGGGGGGAGGGGGGGTTAGAGGGGGCACGTGGCAAGAGTGTGTTTTACGAGAACCTGTACACTTGATGATCTGAAGAGGTGCAAAGATGAGAAAATCCTTGAGCCGAGGGCAAAACAACATTATTGGCTACATTCGTACTCATTCAAGCGACTTCTCACAAAGGACGGAGACATGAGGATGAATCATCACATAACATAAGCAGCACACACACACAGGTATGCACGTAATATATATATATATATATATATATATATATATATATATATATATATATATATATATATATATATATATATGTGTGTGTGTGTGTGTGTGTGTGTGTGTGTATATATATTTTCCCTCTTTACTCCTGGCCTTTGCTTCTGAATCCAATTACTCCTACATCAGCGATCGGGTGCCTTATCAAATAATACACAGAATCCTCGGAGTAAGAAGGAGAAACTGCACTGCATCATAGTAATGCTCGTTTCGACAGGAAATGACGCAAAAAAACAGGAAATTACAATGCTGCTTTATTCCCTGTCCTCCATGTCTCTCGTCACAATGACTGAAGATAGATAGATAGATAGATAGACAGACATACAGACAGACAGACAGACAGATAGATAGACAGAACATTTTAGGAGACCATGAACGGTTAATGCTCCAACGAATGCTTTAAAAAGTCTTTAAAAAATTTTCATTTGAGGAATTTTGTCTAAGAACAACAAAAAAAGAATAGATGGGTTGAGAAACACAAGTGATAACAGGATTGAACATATTTTCCAGATAATCCAGGACATTAAATGTAACTAGAAATGGATAAAAGAAATATGCCCTTTCATTTCTTAATAAATAAAAAATGTAAAATGTCGGCAAATTAATGAGGTGTAAGAGGAAGAAAACAAGTGTTTTATTCTGTACACTTCAGGAAGGGAATCAGTTTGTGTCTTTATATGCTGTGTATTAGTATCCTTACTGCTGTTAGTCTGTAGGAACAACTCATCTTTCTGACACTCCTTCTGTCCCAGTTGTATTGAAGCATTTGTAAGTCAGCACTTCCCTAAGAGCACCTGTCAATCAAACCTAGCAGATGAGCTTTTTATGGAAACAGCCGCACACTGCGGTTCTGATAGCAATCTAAATGAGGAGCAACAGGATGGATATTATATGAACCGAGCTCTAAATTCAACCTCCTGCTCTGTGTTACATCAGGAGAGAACTCTTATATGACACGCAGAATAAGAACAACTACTGCATATCGTGTGTTACACTTAAACTTGAACTATCTATCTATACATCTGTCTGTCTGTCTATCTGTCTGTTTATCTCTCTGTCTGTCTATCTGTCTGTCTATCTATCTGTATGTCTGTATTTCTGTCTGTCTGTCTATCTGGCTGTCTGTATTTCTATCTGTCTGTCTGTCTATCTGTCTGTCTGTCTGTCTATCTATCTTTATGTCTGTCTGTCTGTCTATCTATCTATCTATCCATCTATCTGTCTGTATGTCTGTCTGTCTGTCTATCTATCTATCTGTCTATCTATCTATCTATCTATCTATCTATCTGTCTATCTATGTCTGTCTGTATTTCTGTCTGTCTGTCTATCTGGCTGTCTGTATTTCTATCTGTCTGTCTATCTATCTGTCTGTCTGTCTATCTGTCTGTCTGTCTGTCTGTCTATCTGTGTGGTCTGCCTATCTGTCTGTCTATCTATCTATCTATCTATCTATCTGTCTGTCTATCTATCTATCTATCTATCTATCTGTCTGTCTGTCTGTCTCTCTCTCTCTATCTATCTACATAGCTATCTGTCTATCGGTTTGTCTATCACTCTATATATCTATATATCTATCTGTCTATCCATCTGTCTGTCTGTCTGTCTGTCTGTCTATCTATCTACACAGTACTGTGCAAACACATGCAAAGAAATGCTGTAGAGCAAATTTGCCTTCAATAATAACGAAATGAAACGTTTCTACGTTTTAAAAAGATACTGTAAAGAACAGTAAACAGCAATAAATGAAACAAAGCCAATATCTGGTCCGACGACCGTCTGCTTTAAAAAAAATAATTAGTAGTCTCTGTTATTGTTTGTACAGTTTTATAAGGAAATGAGCTGTAAGTTTTATTGAGCATCTTGCAGAACCAGCCACAGTTCCTCTGGAGACTTTGACTGTCGCACTCGCTTCTTATTTTGCAGCAAAACCAGAGCAGCCGTCATTATGTTGTTGTTGTTGTTGTTTTTTGTCTGAAAAGTGTCTCATACACAATACGCTGCTTTCTTTACTGACATACAAACATTTTTCTGTAACATTTAATATTGTGCTGGAATACTAATGTTTGGAAATCGAAAATGTTTTTGTACTGACTCGATAATGTACAATATATGTAACGTAATGTATATAATCCAGAGATAGATAGATAGATAGATAGATAGATAGATAGATAGATCTAACTATATTAGATATATATGCTTTAGCCCGTCTGTTGTCATGCAGGAGCAACACTGATATGGCAGTGTGTGTGACGATGGTACGAGTGGATTTTAAACACTACATACACTAATACCATGTAAATGTAAAACGCAAAATGTGCAATATAAAATGCACACCCTGTAAAATGTACATCCCTGTAGGTGTACAATTGGAGGCTAAAGCTCATCTTTGTTCATGCACGGTGTGTGTTAATTGCCCTCTAGCCTTCATCAGTGTCCGTTTCTGATCACAGCACAGCTGTTACTGTTTTTTAACCTAGCGGTGACACTGAGCTGTTTAAAAACCTCAGCAATGTGTGTCTGATACATAAGTTACATCATTTTTTTGCTTACGTATACATCGTTTTTATGTATCGCCTCAAAAGACTACACACGATGTGTTTAAATTTGTTAAACTTAAATCTTAAATAACAAAAACAATAGTGTCTGGATATTTATTTCCCCTTACTGTTATAGTGCGGGGGCATTTATTTATTTTTGATGGATTTAAAATAAATAAATAAATAAATAAATAAATAAATAAATGTTTTTTGGTCCACTTGTCTCCTTGCAAATCAATACTTAAAGTCTTCTCACCGATCACCAGATCGTGGATGATCCGATGAGGTTGATGATTATGTAACTCGTATGTTATAGTCTACACGGTCACCAGATCTCAACCCACTTGAGCAACTATGGAAGATTTTGGACCGAGCACTCTTCATTACCGCCATCAAAAGACCAGCTGAGGGAATAGCTTTTGGATGAATGGAGTTCATCTCTCCATTGCAGTTCCAGAGACATCTAGAGCATCCAGAGGATCTGTCTTAGTGAGCGTTGAAGCTGTTCCGGTGGCTTGTTGTAGCCCAACAACATTCATTCATTCATTCATCTTTAGTAACCACTTTATCCTTGTCTTGGTTGCGATGAATCGAGTGCAGGAGTGTCCAGTCTTATCCGGAAAGGGCCGGTGTGTGTACAGGTTTTCATTCCAACCAAGCAGAAGCCACACCTGAGTCTATTGAAAGCCAAGATCAACTGATTAAACAGTTGGAATCAGGTGTGTCTCCTGCTTGGTTGGAATGAAAACCTGCACGCACAGATAAGATTGGACACCCCTGATCTAGAGCTTATCCTGGAAACAATTTGAAGTACCCAGTGAACCTACCAGCATGTTTTCAGTAGAAATCCGAAGAGCCCAGAGGAAACCGATGAAGATACAGGAAGACCATGTGAAACTCCAAACAGACAGAAACCTGAGCTCAGGATTAAACTCAGGACAGTAGAATATATCTTCTGGTTAATATTAACACGGTTAATGTTCTACACTAGTAAGCAGAATGTTCCAGAGAACCGCTGTCAGTCTCTTAAGCAAGCTCTTCTCCCTTTAACTGCTCAGCTCAATGCCAAACTGCATTTAGTCTCACTGTCTTTGGATAAAATACAAAATAAATCAAATGTATATTTCGTCTCTTGGATTCCGTCGCCCGGATTTATTTACCTCGTCTAAATTTACCGTCTCAACCCGTTTACCAGAATGTTCCAGTCTGACTCACAAATGTCACATCATCCCAAAATGGCTTGCCACTCTGAACACTAAACACGCCACCCATTCCAGCCACGTCTGTGTGTCATTAACTGCCTTTCCTCAGCCCAAAACCTTTCACACTCTTGCTTTCGAATGTAATACATATCTTAAATCTTAGATGTGATTCGCACCTAGGCGTACAGACCGTCGCGCTGGCATTAGAGAACCTCACATCACTCTTCTCTCTACAGAATAGCGATCCGTTTTACTTCCAGAGCCTTCACACGCATTGACAGGAAAAGAATTAAGTTAATCGGTAGAAAGCTTTAGACGTAGAAACTACTAATTACAGTTGAAATGCAACTCCTAAAATAGAGCTCATCGTCCTCCAGCAGCTGCTTCAGCAACATGAGGTCATGAGCAAATTCAAGAATTATCAAGAGGCATTTTGTATTTAAAAAAAAAAAAAAAGGTTGTTTCAGATCAGTTGTTCAGATATAAAAATAAAACCACAGATGAAGCTCCTCTTGCTTAATAGGATTCATATGAATTATGTGTT
Source organism: Ictalurus punctatus (assembly GCF_001660625.3). NCBI lineage: Eukaryota > Metazoa > Chordata > Actinopteri > Siluriformes > Ictaluridae > Ictalurus > Ictalurus punctatus. The sequence goes on from NC_030435.2 coordinate 21,197,622, forward strand.
TTATCAATCTGCCAACTAAAACACTTTTTTTTTCCCTCCAAAAAACTCTCCAAAATATGAGCTCTGTGTGTAAGGAGTGTGTGTGGTGTTTTTTTGGTGCTTTTTTTTTTTTTAGTCTTTTATCTATCCGTCTTCATCGGTAAGATGCTATTCTCCAGTTTATGAATGAATTGGAATTAAATCTTCATTCGTCCTTCCTTTTATTAAGTAACTGATTTCTCTTCCGTTCTTCTTCAGACACCGATAACAGGAACTCAGTTTTACTTTTCACAGTCTTGTGAATTTACACTTTAAGCTTTCTGAAGTTTCTGATCATGACCTCATCACAATGTTGAACTTCTGTCCTACACAACAGATGGCTGAGGGGGTCATGGCAATGCTGTCACGAAGTGTTCCACATATCCTGGACTACTGAGACCTGAGCTAGTAGCTGATTTTATTACACACTGGGCGGAAACATGGGTCATTCAATCATTTATTCATCTGTTAATTTGCTGGTTCGTTCGTTAATCCATGCATTCATTCCATCATACACCCATTCATCTGCCAATTCATCCATTTATTCATCAAACCATACACCAATTCATTCATTCATTCATCCATTCATTTACTTGTTTGTTTGTTCATTTGTTCACTCCTTCATCCAGTCATCCACCCAATCGTTCATTCTTTTATTCAACTAACCATCCAAAAATTGAGGCATTCATCCATTCATTTGCCTGTTTGTTTGTTCATCCATCCAGCCAACAATTCATCCATTTATTTGTTTGTTCATTTGCTAATCCATTCATTCATCCATTCAGTCGTCTGCCCCTTCACCCATCCAACAGATTATTCGTTCATTCATTCGTTCATTCATGCATCCTTCCATTCATTCACCGATTCATCCATCCATCAATTGTCAAATCCTTCCATTTATTTATTCAATCATTCATTCTTTCTTTCATTTATCTTTCCATTCATTCATTCATTCATTCATTCATTCATTGATCTATCCATTCATTCATCAACCCATCCATTCATACATTGGTTTGTTTCTGTTCATTCATTCATTCATTCATTGATCTAGCCATTCATTCAGTCATTCATCCACCGACGCATCCATCCATTCATGCATTGGTTTGTTTCTGTTCATTCATTCATTCATTCCTTCATTCATTGGATCATCTTTCTATTCGTTCACTCACTCACTCACTCACTCACTCACTCATACCAGACCATGTTATTTTTCACACTCCGTCAGCTCACTGCAGTCCCTGTTTTATACTGATACAAGCCAGCTTTAATCAAAACAAAAAACACACAATTCCAATAAATCTGTGCAACAAACAACAGCTTCATTTTCCTCAACCTCCCCTGCCACCAACACACACACACACACACACACACACACACACACACACACACACACCAACCATGTATTATTTTTATCTAGTGATGAGAAATTACTGATACATGTCACCTTTCTACACGAGCTGCCTTGTTTGAAAAAAAAAAATCTGTTAAAAAAAAAAAAAGTTAGTGTGTTTGTATAAAGCTATAAATCAGCAGAGGAATGAGGAGGATTTCGAGCGGCGAGAACCTTTTCTGCTGATTTTTAGGTGCTATATTATGAGCCTTGTGTGGTGACTCACTGTTGCATCAATGTGCCATTGCGGTCTAGACAGGAACTATAGTTCAGCCACAGAAGATGAAGAAGGTGATGATGATGATGATGATGATGATAGAATATATGCTATACTTTGCTGTTAGTTGATGTATTTGTAACCCTGGTTGACTGGCTGGCTTTCAGATGTGCACTAAGGATTAGCTCTACATTTCTACATACATCTCTACATTTAAATCATTAATATATATATATATATATATATATATATATATATATATATATATATATATATATATATATATATATAAAAAGCAACATTTCTAAACCTATTAAAAAAAATACATTTTTGCATGCATGCATAAAGACAAGAAATAGGTTGCACGTGCATTGGGAGCCTTCTCCCCCCCCAACTCCATTTCCTCCCTACGTTCTTGTGCATTATTCTGGTCAGACCTTATCTGAACAGAACAGTCTTAATTCCTCTATATGCTGGGATGGGAGTAACAGAAGCACTGCAGCTCGCGCGTCTCTGCATCAGTCCGTGTCCGCATCTGTCTGCTTTAAAAATCACACAATTCTATACTAACTCGTTTAAAAAATAATAAATAAATAAAAACAAAAATGCATGATGAATTACACTGCACTGTGAACCGTTCTTCAGTTCGCCAGATACTCCACAGCGTGCCATGCAATGCACCGCTCGCGCCCTTGCGCTTTATCTCTCTCTTAGTCATGTTAACGCCACCGAACACGCTCGAGCTCGAACTCAAATCCGTAAAAAAAATTCGTACCCAGGTATTTTTGCATGCTCGAATGGATTAAAGGTTGTTGTTGTTGTTGTTATTTTTTTTTTTAAATGAAGGCTGTACTCACCATCTCGGGCACTGCTGGGACGCCTGCGATCCCTCTTTTCGCTTTGGGGTCTGATTGTGGTACCCGGGAGAACGCGCGAGTCATGCGTGCGGTTTGCGCACACACGCGCACACACGCGCACAGTCACTGCGGGGCAGAGCTAGGCAAAGAGCATGCTCTAGCTTACTGTTTGCCTTCTAGTCTTTCCTAAAGCGTGGATTTGATATAAACGGTGTCCTAAAGCACCAGAACTAGACTAGTCGACTAAAAGATCCTCCCTGTAAGATATTATCCAACACCGCAGTACTCATCAGACGATTGGGGGGGACAAATACCCGGATGCTACACTATCAAATCCAAATCCAAAGTCTCCAAACATTGGACGTTGAATTGAATCCAACATTTATATCTGTGGAATATATTAATATAGGAGTTACCTTAAACATGTCTTGAATAAATGAATTAAAAACATGTCCAGATTCCTGAGATGATAAATTGTCATGTGTTTAGTTAATATATTGTTGAATTGTTGACTTTTTTTCCCCCCAAAAATAACACATATTAAGAAGAGCATGGATAGTCCTTGGGCATGAACACCACGTGTTTATAAACAAAAGTTGTTAACACTCAGGTTCAATTAAGTTCAGTTTTATTTGTGTAGTGAATTTCACAATGGATTTTGTCACAAAGTAGCTTTACAGAAACATATCATTTCAAATCTAAAATTTAAATTGAGCCATTTGGAGCCATAAGGAGCAAGCCAGAGGTGACGGTGGCGCCCTGGTGAAAAAAAAAACTCCCTGAGATGATATGAGGAAGAAACCTTGAGAGGAACCAGACTCAGAAGGGAACCCGTGCTCATCTGGGTAACAACGGATAGTGCGGTTATGAATAAGTAAATCCTGTGTACTGTACGATAAAACAAAGAGTTCAATCAGGAAATTCACCACTGTCTCAACAGGAAGTCTATTCCGCTGACGTCGTGGACTGTCCACCGATGGAGACCTGAGCACAAAGTCTGCGCAATTGTAGTCCAAAACCGTCACCGCAACTGCAGTCTGGCCTTCCAGCGACGAGAACTACAGAAGCAGGGCACGGGGACGGTCCAGGCCGGCCCGGAAAGCAGAACGGGTCAGGCCCACTGCTATCCCAGGAGCAACACCTAGAGCTGGTTATTGTGACGATTAGACGTCGGTATCAGGTCATGCAGGTCTAACCCAAAATATCTGATCAAAATGATAGAAATGACCATTTCCCCAGAAAAATAGAGCAATATTCTTAATATATACACAGTTGTCACAATGCTTCATACATCTGATTTTGGAGGTTTAAAAAAAAACAACCTTAGTTGGTCTTCTGATATTATTTATTTGTGTTTGTCATAATGATGGAAAGCTCACCAACACATCATCATTATCATAGTTATTATATTCATTATTGAGTTAAGCAAGGCCTGTAAATCAAGACAATGTAAATTGAATCTATCACATTTGACTGAAAAGGTGATATCAGAGTGGAAGATTCAGAAATTAAAAAAGGGTTATGGTACCAATAAATAGGTCAAATGTAATTATAGAGTACTGTGCAAAACTTTTAGGAACATGCAAAGAAATGCTGTAGAGAAAAGATGCCTTCAAACATGATGAAATTAAATGTTTCTTCTTTCAAAAAATAATAATATGAAGAGCGGTGAACAGTAATAAATGAAACAAAGGCAATATCTGGTGTGATGATCATTTGCTTTAAAAAAAAAAATACTTGTGTGTACTTCCATCCATCCATCCTTCCATCCATCTTCTATACCGCTTCATCCTTTTCAGGGTCACACAGAAACCTGGAGCCTTTCCCAGGGAGCATCGGGCACAAGGCGGGGTACACCCTGGACAGGGTGCCAGTCCATCGCAGGGCACAATCACAATCACATACACATTCACACTTGTGTGTAAAAAAAAATGTGTACAGAATGTAAAAGAGCATGTTCCACCACTTAGAAGAACCAGGATGGCCGAGTGGTTAAGGCGTTGGACTTAAGCTCTAATGGATGAATGTCCTCGTGGGTTCAAACCCCACTCCTGGTAAGACTGTAGCTTACACTCTCAGGGTGGCTCAGAAGAGGGAATCTACCTTTAGACAGATTCATAATCAATTTAACTGGAATTGTAGTAGATAATTGGTGAGTCCAGATGAGACCCTCTTGTGAGTGAGAAATGGCAGTGAGAAGCAGGGCACCAGGCTGGCCCAGAGAACAGAACTGGTCTGAAAAACTAAAAAGAGCCTTAAATTGACACAGTGTGCGTGAAACGGTTAAAGGGACATGTAAATGGATTATTCACTATTCACCAACACCTGGACTGCTACATAACGGGAAATCTGTTATGTACAAAAATGATTAATAATTTCATTATTAGTTGTGATGACATACACAACTCAACTAAGTGCTGAGCGTGAATTAATAATAAATTCATATCTTATTAGACTTAATTGTCCATATTAGACATTTAGGCTCTAGGTAGTGTCATGTAGCTTTGGCAGTTTGGTATTAAGAGCTGTCGGTGTTTAGCTATATATCATGGGAACGCTATTTAAATATATTAGACTACATGTGAATTGAGGCGAATTCATGCTCAATCGTTTACAGAACACTAAAAACTGTGTTAATTGTACATTATCACTGCTAATATTGCGATTTTCACCTACAAGATCTATGTTGCAAGACATGTCTTTACAAATTAAGACTACTTCATAGAGGATAAACCTTGTACAAGCGTATAATTAGATCTTTATTAAACGATTAAGATCTGTGTTACTTTAGGAAGTACATACAGAATGCACTGGATGAGGATGTTCATTATCAGAAGTTCGGAGTTTAGAGGTTGTCGAAGCAAAGGACTTAAACGCTGCACTAAGTAGCCTATGGGGTTTTGCAGATGTTCAAATGTCCTTCAGTAGTCTTCGTTAATGAATGGTTCCCAATAAATGTTGTCCTAAATTACACACTTGTACTTTGGGTAGACTACCAAAATAGCACTCCAGTGAGATTAGTGTATCTGTGACCTCAGTGTATATCAGTAGATGCAAAAAATGCACAACGTGGTGCCCTGTGATGGAGCAGAGTCCCATCTAGGATGTAGTGCTGCCTTGCACTGTGTTCCTGGGACAGACTCTGGATATGCTATGACCATGTCCAGGATAAAGTGGTTACTGGAGATGAATGAACGAATGAAAAATGCATTAACGGGCCACTAACCTCAGGGGTATGGGTGCTGGCTTGTCTGCATGAAGAACCAGGCTGACTGAGTGGTTAAGGTAGTGGATTCAGATGCCAATGGATAAATATTCTTGTGTTCAAAGCCCAGTCTGGGCAGGATCTAGGTTTTAGGTTGTCATGGTTCAAAGGGATGTCATGGTCTTGCCTTACAACAGGGGACTTCAATCTATCCTCAAAGGGCTAGTGTGGCTGGAGGCTTTCATTACAGCCAAATTGGAGGCAATGGTAGATGTTGATTGGAGTTGATAGTTGATTAACTGATTAAACCAGTGAAATCAGGTGTAGATCCTGCTTTGTTGGAATCAAAGCCTGCAGCCACACTCGCCCTTTGTGGATAAGATCGAAGAAACCTGCCTTACAATTCCAAGGCCCCATCAAGGAAGATCAGGGAATTGTTAGTCATCAGGACCATCTGCCATGCACAAGTTGTAGTTCTCCCTACCCTTAAGACACCTGGCATGATGTAAGAGTGATTAGGGCATTGAACTTAAGACCCATTGGACAATTATCCTATCTCACTCTTGATTGGTCTTTGAGCAAGCCTCTTTCACACTGTGCAAAGGTCCTGGTATTGTCATTGTATCATCCAACCATTGTTTAACAGTTGAGCAAGAACTCCTCGCCATCAAATGCTCTTGGTTACGGTAGACCCCCAAGAGCGTTGTCCCGTATTTCATTTAGTGTAGGAAATATTTTTCATTTCAGTGATGGCACATACTGTTTTCCTGGCACAGAGTGTCATGTGCAGTATATGTATGCAAACAATCTTCTTTATTGTCCATTGTTTTACTTCATGGTTTTTTTTCCTTGCTGAATCTTACACACAAACAGAAACACACGGCAACATTTACCAGGGTCTTGGAGTTGCAGGACAATGGCACACCTTTTAACCATGACAACCTAAAAGTCAGGCCCTACCAGGAGTGGGGTTTGAACCCACGAGGAAACTTGTCCATTGGATCTTAAGTCCAACGCCTTAACCACTCGGCCATCCTGGTTCATTGGAGTTTGCCAATGTCTGTACATTTTTTATTCAATTATCCTCAGTATCCAGACCCTATCGCAGGAATATTGGGTGCAAAGTTTGAATACACCCTAAAGCAGGGGTGGGCAATCTTATCCAGAAAGGGCCGGTGTGGGTGCAGGTTTTCATTCCAACCAAGCAGAAGCCACACCTGAATCTACTGAAAGCCAAGATCAACTGATTAAACAGGTGGAATCAGGTGTGCCTCCTGCTTGGTTGGAATGAAAACCTGCACCCACACCGGCCCTCTCTGCATAAGATTGCCTACCCCTGCCCCAAAGGGATGCGACTCCAGTCCGTTGCAGGCCACCATGTATACACATTCACAAACTCATTCACTCCTAGGGGAAATTTAGTACAGCCGATCCACCCCCTCATGGTTTGGTGAGGTGGGAGGAAACCTGAGATCAGAGAGCAGCACACCTGGAGGAAACTAGGAGAACAAGTAAAACTCCACCCCACCCTATGTTCAGGATCAAACCCTAGAGCAATGAGGCAGTGGTGTTTCACAGTGTCAAATATATCACACGTTTATATTTGACACAAATGTCAAATATAATGAGCAAACATTTGTATAAGTGAAATTCCATTTCTGACATAGAATATTGGGATTTAGCTAGTCTGAGACAGTGTGTGTAATGTTGAATCTGCTTGGCCTGTCTCTGATTCTCTGCCTATAGATGTTCCAGGAGCAGCTAATGGCCACATAATAGAAGCTATTTTTTTAATAAACCGTGTCCTAAAATTGACTAGAAGTGCTGCAAAATGCTTTAAGTAAGTCTTATTAAGTAAGCCAGTAAAAGACCATTTCGAAACATGTGATGCAAGAACCAGGATGGCCGAGTGGTTAAGGTGTTGGACTTAAGATCCAATGGACAAATGTCCTCGTGGGTTCAAGCCCCACTCCTGGTAAGACTGAAGCTTTCACTCAGCAAAGGGATTCCATCTTTAGATCTATTCAGCCTCAATTGCTCTGGATTGCTCTGGAATTATGGTAGATGATAGCCCTGGTAGGCCCCACTCCTCTTGTGAGTGAGAAATGGCAGTGGAATACTTCAATAATGAATTGGTTAACTTTAAAAATGGAGGGCAAGAACATAGTAGCCGGCCAATAATGGAATAATGGTTAAGACGGGTAGCGTTCTTCTGTCCTACCATTTGTAGGCACTTGAGAAAAGTCCTTTCACACATAACTGCATGGACCCCGCCCGGGTTGACGCCGAAAAGGCTGTGTGAGATATGGCAAGGGCATGCAACATAATTGAGCAATACTTAAAAAAAATGTTAAAATCCAATCCCTTAAAAAATGAACATACTGGTGTATAGTGCTGGTTCTACTGGAGCAGCCAATGAGAGAATGCCACTCCATTAAAGCACCGTATTTTGTTAACCCTGCTCTCATATTCAGTTGATCGCTTTAGTTATTTTATTTACAAGAAATATAAAGTTGCCATATACAGAGGCTTTGTCCATCAGATTTCAGATTTCTGTCCATCCAAGTTAATGCGATGAACATTTACTTTTACTAGAGTATTATTGCAACACTCTAGAGATTGTTGTACATGATTTTGCACTCATTTTTAATTTCTTGAAAAATGAGATCTGCATAAATGGGTAAAAATGTCCATGTTTGAATGATAATGACCCAAAATTTGTCATGAGCCTGTTCTGTTCCGCTACATTTAATGATATGGACATGTAAATTATGAAAATGAATGACTGAAATGAAATATTTTTTAAAGATAAAAACTTTTATGTCAAATCAGATACAACTGACAACATCCTACGGTTTATGATGCTTGCTGTACTGTCACTTAACCCTTGCGTTTGGTAATTATTGATAAAAGAAAGTGTTGAAGTTCACATTTTATGGATATTTTAGTGGCAGATGAGCCTCTTCAGAACCTCTGCGAAAAAGATTTGGTGGCAGGATAGACTCACCACAGAACCTAAAATCTACGCATCGATTTTGGGGTTTGAAATGCACTCGGCTACTTCAGCACCACGGACAGAGACCCGACATTTGTTGCTTCGAACATGGATTTTGAAATGTTCCGTCTGTCACATCTCTTTCTCCTGAAAGGTCATGAAAGTGTTAGTTACTCCTATTTGTGAACAGTACAGGTTATGGTAATGAAAACATCTAGCTTGTTGGATATGACATTGATATGATGTTGGTCCTGAATCTATCGTTGGGAATCTACCACATTGGCGTTGTCCCTATCCTAAACATTTTTGTGTTTTCCCTGCTCTAATACACCCATTTCACCCCAGGAACGGCTGTTTAGATTAATCTGGTATGTTGGCAGCAATGAAAGCACTAAAATTTTCTTAGACGAAAAAGACACCGTGCTTATCTGTTTTGTTTTGTTTTTTAATCCCACAACATGGTACAATTCTTGAATCTGACTGGTCAGAAGGTGCTGATTAAGTTTCTATAACAAATGGTCTGTACTTATATAGCACTTTACCTCATTCAGCAATGGTGGCAGAGCTGCCATGCAAGACACTAACTTAAGCGTGCAAGACACTAACTAACTTAAGCAACTTGGGATTCAGTGTCTTACTCAAGCACACTTGAGACTCCACTTCATGCGGAGTCACATGGGCCAAGAATCGAACCACCAACCCCACGGTTAGTGGACAACCCACTCTACCACCTGAGCCATAGCCGAACATTTATTCCTCTATAACAGCAGCTCTCATAGTCCAATACCCATGGCAAACTCTTTAAATACTCTAGGACTAATAATAAATAGATTACAAAGTATTAAGTGTAAAGTTACTGAACAAAAAAAATAGCATGTAATCGGTGATATGGGGAAATTTTCTATAAGGTGACGTTTATTTAACATTTACGGAAGGGATCTCTAGTACTTTGTGGATATTCCATAACATTAAACGTAGCTATAAAATGGATTTAAAAAAAATATGACGCCTTTGTTTACTAAATATAAATATTGTAATCATTAGGCAACTGTATTATGAGAGGAATAAATCCCGTTCGGACGTGCTTTTGAAAATAATCAACTTCAGGGAAGTAACCACAACCTGCTGATTATTTTCCGACAACAGCACGCCCCCAAGTGTGTTACTGCATATTTCCCTATTTATGTATGCTGTTCAATTAAACTTACACGCTCGGTGCTCTTTGATTTCAAGTATATTTACAAAGACGATGAAGGCCATGGTTTTGGGAATTCTACTTCTGTTTCATTATTATCTCTTCAAATCTCTTTTATGCCTTTTAGGGATGATTGGATTCTGTCTTAGTCCAACAGATTAGAATGATCAGGTAAGGGAAGTGTGTGTGTGTGTGAGAGAGAGAGAGAGAGAGAGAGAGAGAGAATGAAGGGAGAGTGAAAAACAGCCTCTTTCCAGTATATAATCCATAATATATAAAAAGAATAGCTCTACTACGGCAGGTTGGACTGTGGGCCATTAAACATAGTGAAATATGTGGTGCATTTGTACGTCTGTGCGGCTTTCCACCTCCCCATTGAGATGAACTGCGCTTCAACTTCCACTGTGCGCACCAAGCTGAGAAGGCACAGTGAGCTCCTCCAAGGCTGCCGAACACACACGGGGGTGTCAAGTGCCCTATAATACCTGCAGGGCATCCAGCACAACAAGCAGCAGATTCCTGGTTGATACTGCTCTAGAAAAACATCAGATCTGTATTCCACAGAGGCAGTACACACTCTAGGTTTTTCCTAGAAGTTCACATTCTTAACCAGGAACGTGAAATCAAGATCACCAAAGCAAACAAACTTGAGGATTATTATATATGGCTTTCACTTAAAAATAAATAAATAAATAAATAATAAAAAAAAATCAATAGCTGCTGAACTGTTTCCATGGCAAAAAAAAAAAAAAAAAAAAAAAGATTATTTCAAGCCTTTGGCACAGCCAGCAGGAGCCTTGCACAGCTCTCAAAGAGCTGGTCGAGGCTCTCGGCCGGAAGAGAGAGGCCACTCCTCACTAATAACCGCCCATAGATAACTAAACACAACATCCTCCGCGACAAACAAAGGGCCTTGGCATATCAAAGTGCATTAAAAGGAGAGCACATCTGTAGCTTTGCTCTCCCCAAAATACACCCGTTCCTTTTTAGAACAGAGTGAAGCCCTGGATGCCCAGCGAATGTGCTTTAATGTTTTCCCACCATTGTTTTCCAGCTCTATCGGTTTTGCAAATGATTAGACGTTTTCAATGGAGCGCTTCAATTATGGCCCGAGTGGGCTGGATCGCCATGGTGATGAGCCTGTGATGCAGACAGAGAAGGATGCTTAAAGCGCTGGGCAGCAAAACTCTGTATTGACAGAGCCCTTGGGGGGGTGGATGGCCTCTCGACATACCATCAACCTCCACTCTCATTAAAGACGAGAAGAAGGGGGTGCAGTCGACGGAGCATCGACTGCTGTGCCCGCTCCACCCCCACATGTGAGAGAATGTCAGTGTCATAAAACGAGATATAAATGACTCATATGAATCACTCGGCTTTCTCTATAGGAGGACGTTCGAACGTAGGCCGTATGGTGGATAGCTGCTATTTACAGGTTGCAGTGTGGATTAGGAACAACACAAGCAGATGTAGAAACCATCATACAATATATTGATTTGATTAATTATAGTAATAAGAAACGGGGGAACATTTCCACATTTCCTCCCCTACTGGGTCATCCAACTATTCTCACCCAATCAGCCAACTCTCCTCTATCGTACAACCGTGGAAGGTGCAGGCTAACACATGCTTCCTCCGAGACACTGCATCTCATGCAACACCGATTGCCACGATTGGCTAAGCGTCGCTGTGATTGTCCGGGGAGAAAGAGTATGTTATTCCTCCCAGCCAGAAAGCACAGCCAATTTTGCGCCCTTAATTGGCTCTTGGCCAAGACAGATGTGACATCTCTGGGATTAGATGAACACCATTCCTATTTTGAAAAGGACATAAAAACAAACAAATAAACAAATAAAGACAAAAAAAAGGTCAAAAGGACTAATAATAACTAATGATATTTAAAAAGTGTAACCCTTAAAGAAACATCAAATGAATCTAAAAGTAAGCTGAATAAAAAGCGAGTTAAATGCTCAAATGTTTTTCTTCCCCAGTGATAGATGGAGCCTGATAATAAATGTTTATTGTTATTAGTATATTCTACTACAGGCTAGCATTATAGGACACGATTTCGACCGTCGCTTATTAGGCGTTCATCTTCAGGACGTATGAGGATGCTAAACAATGAAAAGAATTTTAAATACATTTCAGTACTACGTTCGAGTAAATTCTAAAAGGACACAGTGAAGGAATACTAAAACCTGTCGTGTTACTAGAATAAAAAAAAAGGGTCATGAGGGTGTACATCAAGAGCAGGTATTTACAGGAGACCTTACGGGACTGCGATGCACTTTTAAACCTCATTTCCGTTGAATCGTTTAAGCTTGGGACCAAAAACACCTAGACGATAGTTTTTAAGGTGAACGAATAGAAAATATATTCAGTCACTGCTGGCTCGAAGCAACGCTAGCGCAAAGATCACCCTAAAAGCCACAAACATCATGTCAGATAGTGTTTAAACCCGACACTTCCACACTGCAATCCTTCACCATCTGCACTCGCTGTAATTGGTCTGTTTCATGTTCTTCCATTTGTTTTTGACAAGCGCATTCAGAAGCTGTCTGGCACCGAGGCGAGCTGTTTAAAGGAGGATGACTTTATAGAAAAGCTCTTTTTTGTTGTTGTTGTTATAATTACAGGCTGTCTGAGTGGAGAGAGGAGCCACAGGACTGACACGTGTCACTCTGCGTTCTTTCTTTCGTTCTGGAGAAGGAATATTGGTTCCGCACGTCAGGAGAAGGTCTGCATTAAAGAAAGAAAAGATAAGAGAGAGAGAGAGAGAGAGAGAGAGAGAGAGAGAGAGAGAGAGAGAGAGAGACAGGCAGATGTCTTGAGAGAAGGGATTAAATGAAGTGAGAGTTTGGTATTTGATACTACAGCTCTTAGAGGTAGTGCTAGATTAAGATGGTAACCTGATCAAATCAATCTGTCGTCCATCATCCATGGGCTCATATATATTAATAGCAGCTTATATCTGATTGGTGATCAGGTTTCTATGACAGCAGCTCTGACAGTAGTTTAGCTGCAAATCACAGGTTTATATTAACGCACTCGTTCGATTACATTATGGTTTCTGTAGTAAAATGGCACAGTAACGTTTTCTATCATTCACAGGGTATCTAAAGGTGCGTCTCAATCAGCTTCCCGAGGTGGTGAAGCAGTATATGGTGTACACAAGTTCTCACTACACATTAGGACACTGATAACTCGATTACAGGTGACTTGACTACGTGATCGCATTGTAAAACGTCACCGCTGGGTTTATCAACAACAGGCAGGATATGTCATATGTCATTATTAGCTTAATCACATGTTTTATTGTCATGGTATTTCAAGCAAGATCGTAGGCTAGCTAGTGGATTATTTTTAAACGGTAAATGGTCTGCACTTTATATAGCACTTTTTAACCTTTGAAGTTCTACAAAGCACTTTACACTGTTTCTCATTCACACACACCAATGGTAGCAGAGCTGCTATACAAGGCGCTAACCTGCCATCAGGAGCAACTTGGGGTTCAGTGTCTTACCCGAGGACACTTTGGTATGTGGAGTCACGTGGGACAGAAATCGAACCGCCAACCCTACGATTAGTAGACAATCCGTTCTACCATCGGAGTCACAGCCGCCGCTAAACACTTAAAAAACATGAAACGCTTAGCTGAGGGTTCGTCCGCCATGTTTTTCAAGCTCAGAAGCTTCAGAAAATATGACGTCATTTCCAGTAAGGGAACATAATGAGCATCGATGCATCCTGGCTTTTGTGGTGCATTGTGGGATTTTTTTTTAGACCGAATGTTCCGGTGCACTGGAAGGATTCTGCGATCGAGACAGCGCTTAAAATAAAATGGCCGACTCCCTAATCAGTGCCCTGAGTACTGAACTAGGGAGCTGACTGAGACGCACCCCAAGACTAAAAATAAACAGATCTTTAACAAATGTACTGTTGGTTAACAAGGAAAAACATAATCATTGAGACAGTGAGGCTTTCAATAACAGATGCTATCATGTAACTGATGACAGGAAGGGACTTTTATGGACATAATGTAAGAGGAATTTAAACACTGATTGGAAAATAATCAATCTTGGCATGGGAACAGTAACCCTGCTTCAGGTCACTGTCCTTGATTAGTTTCGTATAAATGCATGCTCCCAGGCTTTTCTTCGTCACTAAACTCACTGCTGTAATATTTATTCATTGAAAAGCAGGACTAGGGTGATATGACCCATATTGCCTTGGCAATCTGCTGGGGTCAGGATCAGTGACTACATTTGTTGGTCCTCTCATTATTTTATGTCATCTCTATTTTTTTTTTCCAACGAATGAGATCATCTTTGAGAGTAGATAACTGCGCTGAAACCAGCAGGCAGCAGAAGTAAAAACTAATACCAACCGAGAGCTGTATAAGCAACAAATGGTTGTCTGGCGAATGACAAGGGTTCCCAGCTGAGATGATGGAGAGTGGATCCACTAGTACTCTTTCAGAGCGCTCTGTGAAAAGCACACACTGCTCATACTTTCCTTTTGGCAAACAACAGCAACAGGAAGTCAACTTTTAGACCTTGGCAAGGTTCTTTTGTGAATCTGCTTGTGATGTAATACCCGAGTCTTGGCCTTGGACCTTATGCTGACTTAAGTCACAATTTTCATGACTCATAGCATTTAATAACATGCCTCAAACTACGCAACTACTGCCCACTTCACCCCTCTGAACCGCATACAAGACCAGAGTTGTCCTAATCAGCCCTATTCAGACAGGATTAAGTGTCCATGGTAAGTATGCTGTATATATTTATAATATGAGCGTCTCTGCCAGCTCTGTAATATTTTATAGACAGTGTATAGCCATGTCTAGGTCATGTACCACAGTACAGAATGATCTGGAGTAATAACCCCAGGTAATATACAGTACATCCCATACCAACCTGCACATTCGCCTCACGCCGCCAGGGTGGGGGGTTCGATTCCTGACACTGCCCTGTGTGCGCAGAGTTTGCATATTCTCCCCATGCTGTGGGAGCTTCCTCAGAGTCCTCTGGTTTCCTCCCCCAGTCCAAAGACATGTATGGTAGGACGTGGTAGGCATGTCCAAAACATCCGTAGTGACTATCTATGCAGTTAAGAGACAAGCCCAAGACTGACACCAAACTCTCTATTCATCTTTTGGATCATGTTTCCATCAGTGAATGTAAAATCTGGCATAGACCGAGATTTCCGATCTGATTCATCACTTTTCACCAACTACTCGAGTTGAGCCCAAAAGCCAGAGCAGGCTTGGCTCCTGGCCGCAGTGGCCTTGTGCTCTGGCAGCGTTTCCCCCTGCACTCCAGCCGGAGGTTAATGAAGGTCTGCTCCCAGCATTCACCCATGTAGAGCCCTGAGTCTCATGTCGATCCCCTGCGCTTTTCAAGCCAAGATACATAAAGCCGAGAATGAGGGAGTAATTGGCTTGGTTTTATCCCCACCGTGTGCTGTTATCAGAATAAACAAGGCCCGAGCCACATCAAAGAGACGCAAGATTGCTCAAAGAAATTCCGACACGCTTCTTGGGATTTTGGCAGACGAGGTTCAGAGCTAATTGGGAACGAATGAGTGTGCAGTGAATTCAGCATGCTAATGCAAGCGGGGATCACACACAAACACTCATAAACACACTTATGTAAGTGCATATGCTAACACTGAGGGATTTAAAGGATACAGTTCAGCCACTGTAGCATTGAAGCAGGCTAATGATGATGATGATGATGATGATGGATCAGTCTATAAATTTATATATATATATATATATATATATATATAAAATGTATTTACGTACATCATATATATAAAACAATTTTACTTTAGACTTATTTCTTTGTATTTATTTATTAATTTATTTGCTTATTTGTTTTTATTTATGTATTTATCCATTTACAGTGCTGTGAAAAAGTATTTCTCTGTTTTTGTGTATATCTCCTACCAAATAGTTTCAGAAATTAAAACATAATCTGTGATAAAACAAAGGCGACCTGAGTAAAGACAAAATACAGTTTTTAAATGATAATGTTATTTACTGAAGCAAAAAGGTTCCCAAATCTATGAAACTACATTCATAATGGGGTTCAGCTGGACCAACCAGGCCTGATTACTGCAAACCCTGTTCAATCAAATCTACACTTAAATAGAACTTTTTCAACAGCATGAAGTTGTTAAAAGGTCTTACCCAGTAACACACTATGCCAAAACTGAAAGGAATTCCAGAAATGATGAGGAAGAAGGTGATTGAAATACATCAGTCTGGGAAGGGTTACAAACTTATTTCAAAGACTCTGGGACTCCAAAGAACCACAGCGAGAGCCGTTATCTCCAAATGGAGAAACTCTGCACAATAGTGAACCTTCCCAGAAGTGGCCGACCTTCCAAAATTCCTCCAAGAGCACAGCAACTACTCATCCAGCAAATCACAAAAGAGCCAAAGACAACATCAAAGGACCTACAGGCTTCTCTTTCATCAATAAAGGTCACTGGTCATGACTCCACTATCAGAAAGACACTGGGCAGAAGTGGCATCCATGGAAGAGTGTTGAGGTGAAAACCACTGCTAACCCAGAAGAACAATAAGGCTCGTCTGAATTTTGCCAAAACACACCTTGATGATCCTCAAACCTTTTAGGAGAATGTTCTGTGGATTGATGAGTCGAAAGTGGAACTGTTTGGAAGACAGCGGTCCCGTTACATCTGGCGTAAACCAAACACAGAATTCCACAAAAAGAGCAGCATACCTACAGTCGAGCATGGTGGAGGAAGTGTGATGGTGTGGGGATGCTTTGCTACTTCAGGGCCTGGGCAACTTGCAGTAATTGAGGGAAACATGAAATCTGCTCTCTACCAGAAAATCCTAAAGGAGAATGTCCGGTCTTCAGTCCGTAAGTTGAAACTCAAGCGCAACTGGATTACGCAGCAAAACAATGATCCTAGTCAAAGTCCTAACTTGAACGAACTGGCAGTCGCTTTAACAGGCAATTCATACTCGAAATACCTCCAGTGCAGCTGAACTAAAGCAGTTCTGCGTAGAAGGGCGGGCCAAAATTCCACCACAGCGCCGTGAAAGACGGATCTCCGGTTATCGGAAGCGTTCGGTTGCAGTTATTGCTGCTAAAGGTGGCACAACCAGATTTTAAGTTTAAGGGGGCAATTAGTTTTTCACATGGATGATAGGTGACGGATAACTTTTTATTTTGCTTCAAGTATTGTATGTTTACTCAGGATGTATATCGTATTGAAGATCTAAAACTATTCAGCATGAGATATACAGAAAAACAGAAGAAATCAGGATGAAAGAAATCAGTTATTTATTTATTTATTTATTTATTTATTTATTTATTTATTTATTTATATTTATATATTTGTTTTTGCTCGGGTAGTATCTTATCTCTTTGTCTTTTTAACGCGTATGTTTTACCTGGGAATGTGGATAGAGTGTAGCTTTACAGATTTAAGGAACATAATTGAACCTTTTTTTTTTTTTTTTTTTTTAGTTTAGTTACTTTTTAGAGTAAAGAATTAAAGGTACACTATACTGTATATACACCTTGTTAGTAAAAAAAAACCCAAACCCCAAAAAGGAATACTAAGGGTACAAAAGGTGTACACATACCAGTGACAAGAAATAGTGCAATTTAATACCTTTTCTAATGAAATTAGCGGTGCAGTTTTTCATGCTTAAACGTGTTCCTAGATTTAATACACAATCATACATTCTTAAGAAAAAAGTACTATTCTTTGTCGCAGGGGCAGTACCCTTATCTTCTGTACCTTTAATAATTATCGTTCGACTGGAAATGTGCATATAGTGTACCTTGATAAAAGATTTGTACCTTTTAGTTACCTTCTAGAGTACAGCTTTATAAACCTTTCTAAGTAAAATTTTTTTTTTTTTAAATACATATTACAACGTGAAAAGGATTGTTATAGTTACAGTTAGTACCCATTTTTCTGAAAGTTTAGTATTATATATAGTAAGTCTGGAAACATTACAAACTTTAGGATCCCTGGGATTTCACGCTTTTGTTCATTTTAGCGCAAAAAATCTCAAACTTCTGATGCCTTCTGTGAGCTTTCTCCATTGAGAGTGTACAATGAGTCGTATCCCGCAAGGAGCTGGATATGTCCTATGCACTGTGCACCGACACACACACACACACACACACACACACACACACACTCTAAATAAAACACCTGACCTCATCCCCAGTACCCTGCTACCGTTTCTCTCGCCCTCCGTCGCTTTCCCCACGAGTACAAGCATCCCACAAAGCCTCCTATAATCTAATGACGCACGATGAGCTGATACTAAACGGTTCAACGTGGTGTGCAGTGGGGTTTGAGCGAAGGCAGACTGTTTTTGGCACTTCCCTGTCCACCATTCTGCACAGCCGTGCACTCTGCATGTCTTCCCGAGTCTCTGCGCCAAATCTCTCATAGCTACAATTTCCATGGCAACTTTGACCAAGTCATTACTGCAGCGTTTGTTCCATATTGTGAGTACAGGTCTGAGATAAATGGACCTGAGACTGGTACATATCAACTGTCAGGAGGATGCTATATCATGGATTAGGGATGAAAAGTAGAAGAAGCAGGTTAAAAGCACAAAATAAATCCACAATTTATCCATCTGGATAAATAAATAAATTAAATAAATAAATAAATACATTTGAAAACAGGAAATGAGCAATTCATTTTCAGGAGTTTTTCCTTTCAAATTTCTATGAGGAAAAAAAACCCAAAGATTATTCTGAAAGCATGAGTGTTTGTGTGTGTGTGTGTGTGTGTGTGTGTGTGTGCTGAACATCCGTCAATCCTGTACATCTGCAGAACAAAATAATGAAAGGATCTGTCATATTTCTAAATCAACTATCAGCACCCGGAGTGCCAATAATATTGCTCCATTTCTAAAAATAACCCAGCTGTACCATATCAAGAGACCTCAGACACATGTAGGATGTAGGACAGCTACATCTTTCTTTTCTTTCGGTTTTTTTTTTTTTTTTTTTTTTAAGAGCACAAAAATAGACACAGTGATCGTCTATAAATGTACGATTGGAAGATTCTCTCGGGATCCTGAAAGAGCCACCGTTCTCCAACGAAATCAAACAGCTGTAGGGCGTCATGCTTTATAAACGACGCTGACATGAAGCTCAATAACAGGTTAATTATCTGAACGACGGCTCATTCGGGATTGAAAACAACCTTCGCACACTGTGTGCAGAAATAAATAGAAATAGACGGAGCAATATAGTCGATACTGAGAGCAATGTACCGTATATTGTATGTCATATTTCATAGGGATGTTTGTTTAAATTTGTTACATTAAGGCAGAGGTTCTCAAACTTTTGTAACTAAAGTTCCCCCCAAGCCCCCCCCCTCCCAACCTGTGGCATGCCCCACCCCCATATTGAAGGAGACCAGTTATAATAGTTAACTATTCTATATAAATATACATATATAATCTATACTCTGTTTTTGATAGATAGATAGATAGATGTACAGATCAATATTTCTGCTTTATGTGTTTTTGTACTTTTCTTAAATTACTTTTCATAACTTTTATGACTTTTATAAAACTATATAACGGACAGATATGGAACATGAATGATCAAAAATGTTTCTGAACACTAGAACTACTTCGAACAAGAGAACTAGGCTGTAATAACGTGTACCATTTTACATGGAAAAACATGTTGCATTCCATTCGTCTCGCGTTCTAAAAACATTCGCATACGAATGATGTAAATTAGGACGAAGGGCGCGTCTCGTTATCCATGACATTGTTAAATGTCCGGCTCTCGGCCCCTCACTGAACGGAGCAGACGCGGAGAGAGATGTGAGTGCAGGACAATACTGGCAACGTTTGGAAAGTCGCTAAGGTTTGTCAAAAAAGTCGCTAAAGGGGTCTGAAAACTCGCTAAGATGGCGACACTGGTCTGCACTGACAGCTAGATAAAAGGCAGGCTAAGCTCCGCCTCTCCTCAGCAAAAAAAAAAAATACTGAGGGAGAGGGAACGCGGGGTTTTTCATTGATGCACATTCTATTTGAAAAGCAATAAAATACACAGAGTTCCCAAATGATGCCCTGTCTGTGTTTTTTTCTTTTTTTCTTTCTTGAAAACAATTTTGCACCCCCCCTTCCGATCTCGCCTCGGATTGAGAACCACTGCGTTAAGGAACATACAGGATGTAAACTGGTGAAACGTGATGATCAGGACGAGCTGGTGCAAAAACATCCCGTGAGGAAACGTTAGACCTTTTAAAAATAATCGTCACATCTGTTCATATCCTATAATCATGCTGTTACACTATTCATGATACAGTCACGTGCTGCAAGGGAGCTAAAGTGACCGTGCTCCCTGGGTGGGAGGGGGATACTCTCTGTCAACCTTGTCAATCACAGTGACACTAGCCAATCGTGGGCATGCACTGTATGTGGAAGAGGGCGGATACTGTAGCACTTTTTTTCAGATGTGATGTGATGTGATGCAGCATGAGCAGCAGTTTCGAAAAGGATCCCTTGGCTGGCTTCACATCTCCGAATATTACCCCATATTCAGTGCTTTGATATCAGTATAAAATTGATTATTTTTTTATTTTTACCTCACGTGTGGTTGGTGTTAGTGAACGCACGCTGGGGAAGTGCTCTTCTCAGGCTCTCGGTTCAAACAGGATGGAGTGGGGAAGGACTTCACACCAGACCTGTTTGGAGAGTTTTTTTATGGAGAACTCTTGACACACACACACACACACACACACACACCTATCGTCTGTGTTAGCGCCCACACGCTGTACTGCACTTCATCTGTCAGCTCTCAAAGCCAAAAAAAAAAAAAACCATCCTGTCAATCAGTCAGCCATTTCTTTACAGTATGAGTGGTTTGAAACGATACATTAGATGTCCATTCATAATAGCGATAATGAAGGCCCACGTGACATGACTGCTGTTTCCAGACCTTTCCAAACGTGCAATTTGATGCCAGGCCAAAAATAGAGATAGGAAAGGTGAAAACATAATAATTCAGCTTCACTTGGCATTTGGCATTTGCAGAATTAGAGGTACTTTCAAGTGCTGTGCCGATTGAAATTTAATTACGACTAAAGTGGCAAAAAACTGAGACCCTTCTCCAGTACCACCGCTCTGTTTACGCAGAGTATGCGGTTTGCATAGGGTACCAACTCCCAGAGATAGGGGGCTACCATTTCTGTTGCTCAAAAAAAAAAAATTACTTTCATTCTATGTTAATATTAACATAAACGTAATTTACGCAAATATAAACATATACAAGGGCGCACGGTGGCTTAGTGGTTCGCCTCACACCTCCAGGGTCGGGGGTTCGATTCCTGCCGCTTCCCTGTGTGTACGGAGTTTGCATGATCTCCCCGTGCTGCGGGGGTTTCCTCCGGGTACTCCGGTTTCCTCCCCCAGTCCAAAGACATGTATGGTAGGCTGATTCGCATGTCTAAAGTGTCTGTAGTGGATGAATGGGTGTGTGAATGTGCATGTGATGGATTGGCACCCCATCCAGGGTGTACCCCGCCTTGTGCCCCAGACTCCCTGGGATAGGCTCCAGATCCCCCGTGATTTGACCCCCACCAAAGCTGTAGCAAATATTAAAGATTAAGAGGACATTTATAATGAAAGGTTTGGCCAATATTAAACAAGGATTTGATCTGTAAAGTGCAACAAAAACAATCACCAGGCTGTTGTCGCCCTCTGCAGGCATTTGATATATTACAGTACATAATGAACATAAGTTGATTGTTTATATATTGTACATTACATCATGTATTTTAACAGTGTTGTTCAATAAAACCATAAAATGACTTACTTTTGATAGTTTATTTGACCCAATTATTATTTCTTCATTGTTATCATATATCGATTCGTCGCTGTCGGACTGAAACCTCGTATGTCCAAAACTGTTACTTTTCCTGAAACTAAAAAAAATTATTTCCAATGGAGTTACGAGGTTTAACACAAACTCTTTTAATGCTTTTCATTGAAAATGTTATTTTCAATAACATGTGGAGGAGAGAGGAGGGAGGGAGGGAGGGAGTGGGTGGGTGGAGGGGGGAGGAACAACAACACAATTCTGCTTAGGGCACCCGTTTGGCCAGGAGCGGCTGTACCGATCCCATTTATTTTTCTCTCCTTTCTCTCTGTCTCTCGGTTTCTGAAACGCGGGTTCTCTCAGGCGTGATGGATGTCGTACGCAGAGCGGTAAGAAGTGGGGAGAACACAGAAATGGCGAATGAATAAAAGATCACAGCGTTCATGTTCCAGTCTTCTGCAACGCTCTAATGAGCTCGTCAAGCCAGGATAAAAGCAACACGTTTCACACAAGAAGCACCCACGTAAGACCTTCGAGTCTTCACACACTCTGTCCAACAGCTGACAAACGGCAAAAAAAGAAATGGAGTGTGGGGGGGGGGGGGGGTCATGGTTAAATACCTGACACGCTATTATAAACATGTCGGAAGTCTCCGGCTCGGCGCGCATTAGCAGTGTGCGGATGCTACGAGGCTTTAAGGGCAGTAATTAGCAGGGCTAATCTCTGCTGTAATTTTTCAATTAGATATTTGAACTCCATTTGGAGCAGGCGGAGCGGCGCACCTGTTCCTATAATTCACTGTTCGGCGGAGAGAGGATGGGCCAAGAGTCTCTGTCTTTCCATTAAAGTAGTGTAAGACTCGGCGACGCACTCAGGGGACTGCAGAGCGCCTGGCGGTGGAATTACACTACACAGTACATCATGTTTGGTTGTTTTTTTTTGTTGTTGTTGTTTATTTTGAAGTCATTTGGACTCCGATTGAGTTCCGGTTTCTCCAAAGCCCCGCCTTCTGAAAAGCCCAGAGTGCTCTGATTGGCCAGCTGACCCGTTGCGTCGTGATTGGCCAAAAACCTCAAGTGTGCGTAGGAAATGTAACGGCCCTTACCCTAATCGGGAGCTTCAGCTTCCAAGGCTTCTAAAGCGATTCTAAACACAGTTAATGATGTCGTCGGTTTTACCGCATCCGTTCAAGCCCAGGCCGGATTCTGAAAACGCGGATGATCGAACAGATCGATCGGAACCGACGTTGCGAGCGAGACTTGAGCGGAACGTTTCACGGTGGGGAGTTTCTAGTTTGTTCCTCTCTTACATTTCTGATACGATGTTATAACGGTTTCATTTCTCTTCTTCACTGTAACAACGTTATGTCCTGAAACGACAACATAAAATACAGTTCATAAAAATGTAATTAATTAAAAAAATTTTAAATCATGGCCGCATTATGGGTCTGGTACATATACATTATACACTAAAGGAAAAAGAAAACATTAAAAAGCATCATATGACCCCTTTAAACAACAATCCATGTGCTACACTTACCATACAAAATTCACTTTCTATGAATATTTAAATTTAAACCCCTCCCCCGAACCCTACATGCTCCACCCCTTCACTCTGGTATGGTGTAATAGCTGAACACTTGCATTTGCATATTAGAACCTGATTGGCTCTTATATTTTCTGACACAATAATACAGGGTAACTATTACAGAGTTACTCTAAAAATTCACTAGATAGTATCCATTAGCGTAAGTCAAGCATGCTAGCTTCTCCTTATCTAATACTGTCCTGAACCACCATGAGCTGCTTAGCAATATCCATCCATCCATCCATTTTCCATACCACTTATCCTTCAGGGTCACGGGGAACCTGGAGCCTATCCCAGGGAGCATGGGGCACAAGGTGGGGTACACCCTGGACAATCCATTGCAGGTCACAATCTCATACACTTTGGACATGCCAATCAGCCTACCATGCATCTCTTTGGACTGGGGTAGGAAACTGGAGTACCCAGAGAAAACCCCCACAGGGTCATGGTGGGAATCGAACCCTCAACCCTGGAGGTGTGAGGCGAACGTGCTAACCACTAAGCCCAACCTGAGTAAGGTTTAGCTAGTGAGCTAAACATGCTACAGAACAGGTAAATAGAGACTGTAGGGTTTTTTTTTTTTTTTTTTTTTTTAAAAAGCTGCCATATTACTTTATGTTTACACTTTATATCACTACCACTACTTGGTCCTTTGGATAAAAGGTTTTCTAAATTCATTTATTCATTTATCTTTGCGGGAACCTTTATTGTAACCTTATATAGCACATTAGGACCGTTGCCTCGCACCTCTGGGGTTCCGGATTCAAATTCTGCCTTAGCCCTGTGTGCACGGAGTTTGAATGTTCTCCCTGTGCTTCTGGGTACTCCAGTTTCCTCCCCCAGTCCAAAAACATCCATTGTAGGTTAACTGGCATTCCCAAATTGTCCGTAGTGTGTGAATGGGTGTGTGAGTGTGTGTGTGTGTGTGTGTGATTGTGCCCTGTGATGGGTTGGCACCACATCCAGGGTGTCCACAGCCTTGTGCCCAGAGTTCCAGGCTCCCCCACAACCCTGTGTAGGATAAGCAGAATAGAACATTAACGGATGGATCGATAATGATAATAATAATAATAATAATAATAATAAACCACAGGATTAAATAGGCTTGTTCAGCTCTGTTCTGAACAGGTTTCCTCTCTGAGAACCGTAAATACTGTACACATCCTATACATATCCTCAGGGTGCCGCCCTGCTCTCTAATGGAAGTCAACGACATACATTATCAGGGATTGCACAAAGGACCGAGTAACCATGGAAACGCCGCGTGTCCATCACAACGCTCACAGCTCTTGCATTTCATGCCAGCATGCAAAATAAATAGATAAATAAATGCGAACGCAAATCGTGACACCGGGTTCATTTGTCTGAAGGAATGCTTGGTGTTCGTGTGCGATTTTAACCCCACCTCTGCCCGCTCTCATTAGAGCAAAACAAATCTGGTTTGCCGGTCATTTTTAGAGCGGGCCTTTTTAGTTGATGTCAAGCGGAACGAGAGGGGAACAAGAAAAGCGCTAAAGGGTCTACAGGCAGTCAGGGCTCATTTACAGCTTCATGACGCGGTCAAAGACACCCGGGAGTACGGCGTTCCCGCTGCATCTCGCTCTCTGGTGCACTTCCCTGATGAAACACTGTTTATTTTAGGATGCACTCAATGAGCCAAATGATTTTAAAAAATGAGATTTTCACTGAAGTCAATTAAGGCTGGGCGATTAGCGATGCATGTTAATACGGTTGATTTCTCAGATCCGACTGGTCAGAAGGTGTGGACTGTAACTCATGGATTAGGATAACCCATGTGGTTCTGGCTGTAACTCAAAACACAGGTTTATATTCATGCGCTCGCTCTAACATGTTTTTGTTGCTATAGTAACAGCTCATTGACTGGCAGACGTTCTACATGCTGTAAGGCAGAAAAAAATCTTCGACTTTTTTTTAAAAAAGAAAAATGTATAATCGTTTATTATATTTATGGTGAAGCTTTCTGTAAGGAAAGGTTTATGGAACTTTTATGGAAGGAGTCTCCAGTTTCAGGAAGTTTTCCACAGTGGGGAAGTCCTCAGGAGAGAGAGGGAGAGGGAAAGAGAGAGGGAGGGAGGCAGGGAGGGAGAGAGAGAGAGAGAGAGAGAGAGAGAGAGGGAGAGGGAGGGAGAGAGAGAAGGAGCGGGAGAGAAAGAGGGAGGGAGGGAGAGAGAGACAGGGAGAGAGAGAGGGAGGGCAGCAGGGAGGGTGAGAGGGAGAGGGAGGGAGGGAGAGAGAAGGAGCGGGAGGGAGAGAGGGAGGGAGGGAGAGAGAAGGAGTGGGAGAGAGAGGAAGCGGGAGAGAGAGAGAGAGAGAGAGAGAGAGGGAGTGGGAGAGAATGAGGGAGAGGGAGAGAGAAAGGGAGAGGGGGGAGAGAGAGAGAGGGAGAGGGGGGGGAGAGAGAGAAAGGGAGAGGGGGAGAGAGAGAGGGAGGGAGAGAGAAGGAGCGGGAGGGAGGGAGGGAGGGAGAGAGAAGGAGCGGGAGGGGGGGAGGGAGGGAGGGAGAGAGAAGGAGTGGGAGAGAGAGGAAGCGGGAGAGAATGAGGGAGAGGGGGAGAGAGAAAGGGAGAGAGAGGGAGAGGGAAAGAGAGAGAGGTGGAGAGAGAGGGAGAGAGAGAGGGAATGGGAGAGGGAGAGGGAGGGAGAAAGAGAGAGTGAGAGTGAGAGAGCTAGAGAGAGGAAGAGAGAGAGAGAGATGGAGAGAGAGAGAGGGAGAGAGAGAGAGAGAGAGAGAGAGAGGAGGCTGGTGAGGAAATAACTGTTTATAGTTACTATAAAACTTAAATGACAACATGAAATTTAAACGAAAC
The DNA here is from genome assembly GCF_001660625.3 of Ictalurus punctatus. Classification (NCBI taxonomy): domain Eukaryota; kingdom Metazoa; phylum Chordata; class Actinopteri; order Siluriformes; family Ictaluridae; genus Ictalurus; species Ictalurus punctatus. The sequence goes on from NC_030435.2 coordinate 21,223,769, forward strand.
TAAAAATGTATATAACGTATGTCGTTGTGCTCATAAATTTAGACCCCCGCCCCCCCCCGACGCCCCCCGCCCCGAGAATCTGAAAAATGTTGTTTGACGTACTTTTTTTTGTTTAACGATTTTGTTTTGTCTAGATCAGTTTTGGACATTGAAAAAGTCTATCACATGGGATTTTTCTGTAACATTGCCCACCCTGTATCAAAAGTATTGGCACCCCACGTAGTGATGTGAATCGTTGACTCTTGGCTGTCTTAGGAAAACATTTCGACTTTGTTTTTTTCCGTTGTTGTTTTTTTTTTGTTGTTTTTTTTCGGCTCAAAGAATCCATTTGTTTTGCAGCCCTGTAAAAATAAAGCCTCTCTGATGTTGTGTTTCTCTACGAGACGAACGTCCTTACATCGACCCCTCCTGATGTTCTGGAGCCTTTAGAATGAGATGCTGAGCTGCCGTGGGTCGTCATGGAAACAACGGACATAATACAGTTATCATCTGGAAAGCTAAATGAGTTGTACGTTAGGAAAAAAAAATAGATTTAAGGAATGAACAAAGTCTTTATAATATGGTGTAAACCTGCAAGATCTCACCGGACAAGTCGGCATCCTGTGTGTATCCGTGTGGATTTATTTTAAACAAAAACGCACCTATACAGAAATTACTAAAGAGGAGAAGGTTATAGAGGTTAAGGTTTGGTTCTTCTTTGACGAACGGGATGCTAAAAGCAGGACAGAATTATTATGCTTGGACTTATTGCCCGGTGATCTCTCTCTCTCTCTAATTCTCTCTCTCTCATTCTCTCTCTTTCATTCTCTCTCATTCTCAGAGCCGTTCATCATGTGAGACTCCACGTCGTCTCTACACTGAGAAGCGCTCTGATTCACTCTCCAAGCCCAGAAAGGAGACAAGATGGATGACAGGAAGTGCTAGGTGGTTGTAATATTCAGATATATGAACCGAGACTGTGCAGGAAGCTTCTGAAGTTATGGATTTTTTTCAAGCATTTATTACACATAAGAATTGATCACATCTATTTATATACCTCATCCAGCGGCTAAATAACCTGGCAGATAAATATTGGCATTTTTCCCTTTCATAATACAGATATAAGGAGATATGAGAGATGATACATGAAAGAGAAAGATGAGAGATGAGATATGAAAGAGAGAGATGAGAGATGAGATGAGAGATGATTTCTGTCAGCCCTGCTCAAGGAGGTGTGGCCTTTGTTTCTGTCAGCCCTACTCAAGGAGGCGTGGCCTTTGTTTCTGTCAGCTGTACTCAAGGAGGCGTGGCCTTTGTTTCTGTCATCCCTACTCAAGGAGGTGTGGCCTTTGGAGACGTGGCCTTTGTTTCTGTCAGCCCTACTGAAGGAGGCGTGGCCTTTGTTTCTGTCAGCCCTGCTCAAGGAGGCGTGGCCATTGTTTCTGTCAGCCCTACTCAAGGAGGCGTGGCCTTTGTTTCTGTCAGCCCTGCTCAAGGAGGCGTGGCCTTTGTTTCTGTCAGCCCTACTCAAGGAGGCGTGGCCTTTGGAGGCGTGGCCTGTTTCTGTCAGCCCTACTCAAGGAGGCGTGGCCTTTGTTTCTGTCAGCCCTGCTCAAGGAGGCGTGGCCTTTGGAGGCGTGGCCTGTTTCTGTCAGCCCTACTCAAGGAGGCGTGGCCTTTGTTTCTGTCAGCCCTGCTCAAGGAGGCGTGGCCTTTGTTTCTGTCAGCCCTGCTCAAGGAGGCGTGGCCTTTGTTTCTGTCAGCCCTACTCAAGGAGACGTGGCCTTTGTAATAGTCAGTCCTACTCACAGACATGTGCCCTCTGCGTCTATCGGTCACAGTGAAGGAGGCGTGGCCTTTTTGTCTGTCTGTCACACTGAAGGGGGTGTGACCATGTACTGCTGTTGTAAATGTATTTTAAAGTCACTTAATATACAATGTGATATTTATTTTAATAAAGATTTGCATGGTATTGTCTCAGACTGACAGACCTGATAGACCTTCCTGTTTCACACATTCTGACACAATCCGCAGGCCATCATCCAAATCCAAGAGAGAAGGAAGGAGATGCATTTCCATCTGTTCCCATCTCAGTTTAAATAGATCATCTCGGTGCACTACACTCATGAATAAGAATGCAAATCTTATTCATTCCTGTAATCTATATCTTTAATGGAGTTTAACTGAGATAGCGGAGACTGCCACCTAGTGATCCTGCAGCTCATGGCACACTGCGGAAATATGAAAACATAAGCACAATATGCACAGGCTCCATCTGGACCTCAGGATCATTAATTCCACTGCAGACTTGAGACGATGTTTTGGTTCCAGGCAACACGTTTGAATCGTCGTCTTCCTGTCTGTCACACAATCTGCGACAGGCAAACCCACAGAGCTCAGGGCTTTTTAAAAGCTCATCTGGTGGAGATGTCTGGCACAGAAGGGGGCACGAAAACCCGAGATTGATGAAGCCGCGCGGCCGAGCTTCGTTCAGAATGGATGGCACCGTTCACAGATCTCTCACCTGGATAATGACGCCTGTGGAATCCAATCTAAAAGGCAGAGTGTGTGCTGAAGTAAATGCTCAGGAGATGCTGATGAACGAGCTGAGAGATCAGACGATGCAGCGCTTCACAACCGTACTTTTGTAGTTTTAGCATCAAATTATATCAGACTCCGCCATTCCGTGTGTGTAAACACTGTTCCTCCGGGGCGGGAATCGGTAGTGCCTCGGGATTAAACGTACCGAGAAACCAAAAAAGCGCAACCTCGTCCTGTCTTGAAGATTTCACCCCTGACTGACACTGGAGACTCCTTCCAAAAATGAAGACACGCAAAATGTAAACATTAACGTAACCTTCAGGCTCAAGTCATCAACTACGAATACGAAAAAAAATGGTTTGATTAAATTGGTGACATTCTTGTAAATGCATCAAACGCATCAAGGAATTTTCTTCACCTCTTCTCCACATCAACGCTGATTTCCAACAAGAAATGAAAGCACAAAAACAGCGTGCTTTGTTTCGAAGTGTATTGTGACTGGAACTGGTTCATAAAAAATAAAAAAAAGAGCGTGTTATTTACAGAGCATGTGAAGCACTGGCTTATTTACTGCCTTCAGAGTTTATTGATATGCAGCCCACGTGTTTGTCCAACCCCCATCTCCCTCATCCTCCATCCAACCTCTATCTTTCTCTCTCTCTCTCTCGGTCTCTGCATGCATGCGTGTGTGTACACCACAGAAGGCAGAAGGCGAGCCCGGGCGGAAGACGTGTGCTGCTTTAAAACGAGCTCATTAACCTTGCAGAGCGAGCCGGCTACCGCTATCTACGGTCCTGCTGCGGCCGTAACCATCGGCAACCGTCCGCCGAAACACAGAGCTCGTGAAAACGCGCCGCATGGCGAGCTCGTGCAGGTTCTCACAGCTCGGGTTATTAAATGGAGACGAAGACGAACGACATATCAGCCCCCCGATTTGAACCGATGTCCAGCTGAAGGATTTTTCGAGTGAAGAACATCTTAATTGCAAAATGAAAAAGAAAAACAACAACAACAATCGTTTGATATAGCAACCGACCGCTGCTGTCAGTTTATTCATTAAATCAGTTAAATTTCAATTCGCTACTCTGATGTCCCATACGTCTAAATCCCATTGTCCTACTGTACATCATGTGCTTACAGTAAATGACTGTACCGTACATCACTCGAATAAAAACAAGGTTGAAAACAGTTCAAAAAGTGCATTTCTGCAAAAGTGACACAAGGAAGGGGTTAGAGAAAAATCGAATTTACGTCATTATTTCACCAAAAGTAGTCGATTAGCCGAGACGTGATTGGAGTTGGGTGCGCTGGGGCAAAACTAAATAAGCAAACAAATCGTTTCTGTAAAGATCTGCCTCGAGCGATATCACAAACACTTACCGTAAACGCTGCAATGTCATGCGGGCAGAAATCTTGGACGTCTCCCCTAGGCCACGCCTCCTAAAGTTCTCCAGTTTACGATCCTCTAGTTTTGTGAATACGATCCCATCTTGCTATTAGAAAGTAGAATTTCTGAATTCTTTCCTCCTCGTGTCGTCTCGATCAGATTTTTCTCGCCACCGCCTCGCTCGCTCGCAGAGATCTAAACCTACATCGGGATTCCTGTAAAGCTCCTCTTTGTGAGGATGTGTATCGTTAAAACGCGCGTCTGTTTAAAATCGCGTAACAGACGATGAGTTACTGGAGGATGACGCTGTCGAGTTGAAACGCCTTATTTATTTGTCGTACGCGCAAGTTTACTTTTCGTTTCATGAAATTTCACATCAAAGACTCGGAAGAAATGCATACAGGAAAACAAAATCGGAGTAGATATTCAAGAAAGAAAAGAAATGGCGCCCTGTAAAAGAAGGAATAGCTCATCTGTTTAGATCTCGTTTTGTTGTTTTCAGCTCTGTGAGCTTTGCCTTTTATGGAGTTTTATGGGCGGGGCTAAATGTAAACTAGCTGTTCCATACACTCGCTTGGCATTTATCACGGCGCACACGTCAACACAAAGAAAATCGGTGTCAATGAAATCGTTTTAAAACATTTTTTCGGATCATTCACAGACAACTTTACTAAAAGCTCGGTGACTTAAAGTACGTGCAGGAAAATTTGGGTTTGAGTTTACGGCAAACGTTTTGTGCGAGAGTCTTCCGTTAGCCGTATAGCTACGGTGCTAAACTACAAATGCGTATGTCGTACACTAAACATTTGATTTCTCAACCCACCCCTTTAATTCTCCTCAGTAGAAATCATCCTGTTACGACAACCCAGCTTAAATAATAATAATAATTTCATCGTGCACTGGGTTCAACTTGGTTCGGCTCACTGACTTACAATTCAGGAGTCTGGTTTAAATACAGAGCAGCGAAGATATTGCGTATAAAATTTCTCGTTGCGTCAGCGGAACGGAAACGCGCGGCGAGCTGTAAAAACGTGACCGTCAGATGATTATGCTGTGCTTGTGCTCGGTCCAGTTATGCGTACGGCTCGTCTCGGTGTATGCGTAATCGCTCCGAGACGCTCGCGAAAACCTTCAAACGTGCCGAAGCGCTGTTCTCAGATAACGAGGCGGAACGTTTGTGCTGTCAGATAAAAAAAAAAAAAAAAAATCAATTTAAATTAATTTGAAGCTTGTGCTCTCATAAACACGCCTGTGCACGTAAGACTTTCTGTCCGATGCGGCGTTATTTTAGAGTGAGAAATGTTTTATTTCAACGGGATGAATTAAAACCATCGTAAATAGCTCTTGGACTCGAAAAATCTCATCTGCGTATAGTTGAATATTCTATTCCGTCTGCATGTTCATCGTGAAGTACGTAAAAATAGATTTCGTTTTAGACTCGCAGACTTACTTTCCTGTAACATGGCTCAAATCGAAATATTTAAAAGCGCTGAAGAGTCTGCGGCGCACGTCGTCTCCGGTCGGTCTATCCTATTTGCTTCGATTGGTCATGTGACTAGAGAAGTGCTTTCTGTACTAACAAAATATATATATTTAAAAACTAACCGTCCTGTGAAGACAATCCACGTATCAGGAAAAAAAAAAAAAAGATATTTCTGTAATACCTTGTGAAGCTGATTCGCTTGAAATAATCACGTGTCCTATCAGTAGTGTGTTGTGCTCTCGACATGAGGCTGGATTTTCACTGAGAAAGTAAACTGTCCGGAAAACACAAAAGGCTCGATAACTCTTCGGTCCACTCGTACACCTGGAGTCTCTTCAGCCAGACAGACAGAAGTGTGTATGACGAGTGCTTCCCTGTTTTCACGGTCAGTCGCTGCCATCGTAGACGACCGTCTGCTCCATGCTCAGTTTGTACAGCACTTTTTTCGAGATGAACCTGCGTGAGGAAACGGATCGCAGTCAGACGGGGCTGTGTTCAGATAATCACCCACAATGACGTGAACGTAGGTAGAACGCAGACCTGGAGAAGGAGTTGTCGAAGATCAGCGTGTATTCTCCGGGGTTGCGAGCTTTCACCTGGCCTTGGATTGCATCCTTGTGAGAGTTACACCTGGTTAAAGGGATCAGAACCTGCCAGAGAGAGTTAAAGAGTAATAAATGTAATCACTTAAAGTTTTAGCATACCATTATTAATGAGTGTGTGTGTGTGTGTGTGTGTGTGTGTGTGTGTGTGTTACCTTGGCCTGCTCCAGTGGTGTGTCTTTGCTCTCTTTGTACACCACACTAAAGGAGATGCTCTTTGGCGTAGAGGAAAACACCCAGCTGATGGTGGGTCCAGCGGTAACCATGGTGATGGGGATGAGACTGTAGCAGCTCGACTTTATGAAGAGTTCTCTGGACTCCTGGCCGAAAATAGAGATCTCCTCCACGTTGAACGGCACGGACTGCCTGCAGTAGAGTACACATGGATCATACGACCTAGTGACAGCCAATAGATGACAGACCCTCTGATAGTGTATACAAGAGCATACACTGATCACATGACCCTCTGATAGTGTATACAAGAGCATACACTGATCACATGACCCTCTGATAGTGTATACAAGAGCATACACTGATCACATGACCCTCTGATAGTGTATACAAGAGCATACACTGATCACATGACCCTCTGATAGTGTATACAAGAACATACACTGATCACATGACCCTCTGATAGTGTATACAAGAACATACACTGATCACATGACCCTCTGATAGTGTATACAAGAACATACACTGATCACATGACCCTCTGATAGTGTATACAAGAACATACACTGATCACATGACCCTCTGAGAGTGTATACAAGAACATACACTGATCACCTGACCCTCTGATAGCGTATAAAAGAGCACACACTGATCACATGACCTTCTGATAGTGTATAAAAGAGCATAAACAGATCACATGACCCTCTGAGAGTGTATCCAAGAACGATAACAAGTCTTTCCTCAAGTAAAATAGCTGCATTCATGGAAAAATACCAAACAGTGCACTGCAAATAACACAGATACACATATATGAGTCAGATCCCCCTCACAGAGACGCCTCTGCACCTCTCAGGCTGTTCGTTAATAATAGATCTGATAAGCTAGTGTGTGTTCCGGGCTCCATTGTCGGTAGCGTGTACGTACGTGACTTCTCCAGACTTGAGCAGGCAGATCTCTGCGTCCTGCACCGAGCTCGGCAGCTCCTCCGACTCGTCTGCAGTGAGGTCGCCGCCGCTCGTACTGCTGCTACTACAAAAACAAACAAACACAACAAACAACACACGAGTGATGTCTCTGAAGAAAGCGCTGGCTCGAAATGCACTTGTATTTTGCGTATAAAATACATCTACACAATCACGCAATAAAATCCAGTTATACCCGAGCGCTGTTGAATTCTCACTGCTGATTGGTCAGCAGCTCTGGCACGCTTTCTAACACGCTATCATTTTTTATAGTAACAGCCCGTTCACAGGGACTCGTATCAGGACGTGCCACATACCGTAACACGAGGCGCATCTTTGTCTTATTTACTTCAAGAAGTGAGGGAACGACTGTCTTTAGCCACTATAATAAGACGTAACATACAGTACACAAGGTTAAACGTAACCATACGCCGACAAGAAGAATGACACGCCATTCTTTAATCAATGAGAGATCTTAAGTGTTGGCAAACTGCTGAAGTACAAGAGGAATAAAACATTCCAGTGCATGCTGTTATAGAAAATAATGAAATGAAAAACTTTTATTGCTTAGTTAGATTATTACTTTATTCAGAGTTTGTACAGCTTCTCGTAAAATGCAGTTTCCAGTTGTTTCACGGTACAGGATCAGACAAATGCATTAAATCAGCCCTCGATTAAGTGTATATTTCTATTTGTCCTTTTAATAAAATTTTTTGAAAACAAGTAAACCAATCACTTTTGACGTAGCCTACAATAGCTCGGCTACATTTCCGAAAAAAATATAAAAGATGTCAAATATAAAATGACCGCGTTAGTCAGATAATTACTCATCGGTACTGGATTGCATTTCCTCAGTAATCTAGTTAAAACAGGTTTTAATGCATGTGTTCAATTTTTGCAAAGAAAATAAAAAATTGGAGAGAGAGAGAAAAAAAGAAAGAAAGAAAAGGTTTTACATTTGGAAAAATCTCTGAAAGGGAAAATTGCCAACTAATACTGTACTAAAGAGTACATCGGAATATTATTTTGAATACTTTATAGTGTAATTGGATGTTGTTTTGGAGGTGGAAAAAGACGTCAGTTTCCATAGTAACCTGAACGCTTCATGCAGTTGCATCATTTGTTGCACAAAAAGGCAGCTAATGGAAATAATTTGGGCATATTTGAGATAATTTGCGAAAACACGGAGAAATAACCCGTGCGTGTGTGTGCGTGTGTGTGGGACTCACATCTCATGTGTTCCTTGATGTCCACTTCCTGGAGACAGAGCTGTGGTGTAGGGCAGCGTCTCGTTGTCGTAAATGCAGTTCACCTCCTCGTCTGTGATGATATCGAACGCCGCGTCGTCTGACCTTGGGGACTGCGGTGCAACTGTGCAGCCGAGAGAGAGCGAGAGAGAAAGAGAGAAAGAAAGAGAGAGAGAGAGAGAGAGAGAGAGAGAGAGAGAGAACACGTCACATTATGGCTCATTACAGACTTTTAAACTGATTAATCCCAGATCCCGGGGCTAACAGATTAAGCAGGTTTTCCGCTGATTACTGTATCGTTCTTGCCACATTTTCACCCTAATAGAGGCAATATTGTCTGAAGAACACACAGTTGCGCACTGCCGCTGATGAAATCAGTTTGCTTTGGAGCATGTCGCTGCGCCGTTCACATTCACAGATGATCATTTTTGCCTCAATTAATTAAACCTAATTAACTGAGATACTGAGGATCACAGATCTCACAAATGATTTGGATTAGTGGTTCGCACGTTCGCCTCACACCTCCAGGGTCGGGGGTTCGATTCCCACCGTGCCCCCGTGTGTGTGCGGAGTTTGCATGTTCTCCCCGTGCTGCGGGGGTTTCCTCCAGGTACTCCGGTTTCCTCCCCCAGTCCAAAGACATGCATGGTAGGCTGATTGGCGTGTCCAAAGTGTCCGTAGTGTATGAATGGGTGTGTGAGTGTGTATGTGATTGTGCCCTGCGATGGATTGGCACCCTGTCCAGGGTGTACCCCGCCTTGTGCCCCATGCTCCATGGGATAGACTCCAGGTTTCCCCGTGACCCTGAAAAGGATATGCGGTATAGAAGATGGATGGATGATTGTGATTATACTTCCCACTGAAAGTAACTTTGATTAAGAAAAGATTTATTTCAATTCCTTTGAAGGAATAAGCAAGGAATACGTTCTATGTATATTTCCGTTTATAAGTTCATAGTACATTTAATGTTCTGGAACATCCACAAATCAAGTTATTTCTTACTATTACTTACAATGTAGCAGCTATAAACAGCAAGTGCGTCTCCAGCCCCTCTCGTTTTCGATCTCTAAGTAAACTTTTTTCTCTCTCTCTGAGAAAACTATTCCAGATCTTCAGACCAATCAGAATAGAGAATTCAATGGCGCTGTGGTATAAGGGCATTTTTCAATGCGTTATGTGAGAACAGTTTTGAATATCAGAGTTCCTTTGAGAATTTTTGTTCAGACAGGTCTCAAGATGATGTGAAGATTTGGAGGAGGAGCCAAAATGGCAGTTAGATACAAGCATTTTCAGCATGTTATTGTAACTTTTGATCAATAACTGGCACTGGCACAAAATTTGATGTCTAGCTTCAGGTCTTGGTTCTGAAGGTGCCTACCAAGATTTGTGTCTGTATACAAGATCGTTGCTGAGATACAGCCTCACTTCCTGTCTGGCGGCGTCACTGTCAGATTTGTTGGCCCGTTATGGTCAAACTATCTGGAATATCAACGTTTTTATTTTATAATGTCTATCATTTTAATTAGAGATTGGTGAACTTGCTGATAAAATGCTCCTCAGCATGTGTAAAAGCAAGAAACGTGGCCCAATTAAACACGTTTGACCTCTGACCTGTGACACTGGGCATGGAGGCTCTGGTGGGAGTGGAGCACAGTGGGCTGTATGACGGCCGAGACGGACTTCCGAGCTCCTCCTGAGGGTGACGCTCTGCTGCACCATGCCGAGTGTAACAGTCCTTACAGCAGCGCTCTCTGACGCCGCCCTGCTGGCTGCTCACTGTGTGACTGCAGCAGTAGTAGCAAAAAGGCCGACCGCACAGCCTGAGACACACACACACACACAAATTATACACAAGAGTTACTGGGGTCACATGTTGTATGCCTGGTTTACTTTTAATTATTGCACTGATTTCCAATTTGAGAGTAGGAACATGTGAAATAGCGGGGTTCAGCTGCAGTCCAGCATCAGCCTAATGAAATTCATTAACAATTGCTGGATTAAACACAGAAAAAACATAACACAAAACAAATAAAAACTACAGAGAGAGAAAGAAAGAAAGAAAGAAAGAAAGAAAGAAAGAGACAGAAACGGACACAGAGTAAGCAAGAAACAGATAGAAATAATGAGACAAGCAGAAAGAAAGAAAGAAAGAAAGAAAAAAACCTACAGATAGAAAGACAGAAAGAAAGGAAAAGAAAAAGACAGACAGAAAAAGGACACACGGTCAGAAAGAAACCGCCAGAAAGAAAGAGATGAGCAGAAAGAAAGAAAGAAAAAGACAGACTGAAAAGGACACACAGTAAGAAATAAACAGAAAGAAACAAAGTAAGAAAGAAAGCAAGAAAGAAAGAGAAAAAAACATACAGAAAGACAGACTGAAAGAAGAAACAGACAGACAGGCAAAGACAGAAAAAGATATACAGAAAGAGAGACTGAGAGACAGACAGAATATAAAAGAAATAAATAGACAGAAAGAAAGAAGGAAAGAAAGAAAGGACAGAATAAGTTTCTATAATAAAGACAGAAGGTAGTTCATACTCATTTAAAAACACTCAAAAAGAAAAAGGAGGAAAAAAAAGACAATGGTAGGGAAATGAGCTGCAGTAAAACACATGCTGAGTGTAAACGTGTGGAGCTTTGCCCTGATAGAGCGCGGGCCCTGATGGAGACAGAGCGAGCACGGGCCCTGATGGAGACAGAGCGAGCGCGGGCCCTGATGGAGACAGAGCGAGCGCGGGCCCTGATGGAGACAGAGTGAGCGCGGGCCCTGATGGAGACAGAGCGAGCGCGGGCCCTGATGGAGACAGAGCGAGCGCGGGCCCTGATGGAAACAGAGCGCGGGCCCTGAGGGTGACAGTGTTCTTACCTGCAGGTGTGTCGGCGGAGCCACCAGCTGAACTGTGTGTGACACTCAGAGCAGTACGTAAGCTCTCGGTCTGACTGCTCCTCGGCTCTCAGCTTCTGTTCAAACTCCAGAGCGTCTGATTTCTGCCACAGTGCATCTTTCTCCCTGCAGGGGGCGCCAAAGCACACATCAACACATGTCTGCATACATCTGCCATACTCACTCAAAGCCGTGTTCAGTATTACAGCTGTTTGGGGAAAATATACATCTTCTTTCTTAATTTTTTTTTTTTAAATTAAGGATGTAGATTTTTGAAAGGACATTGCAGGAAGACATGAGTACCGAATAAGCTCGATAAGTCTTTCCTCCAGGTTCCTTTTCGTGCGGTAAAGATCGTCTATCTCTGCAGATGATCTGAGATCGCATGCCTCCTTCTCCATGAGCGTTCTGCGCAGGTTCTCACTCAGGTCCTGACAGGCTTTGTGGGTGAGAGTAAGTTCTTCCTGAGCCCTGACACAAACAGAAAATCACACGTCTAGACCTCACCACAGAAATTCCTAAATTTTAACCTTGTGTAAATGCGTAAATTGACTCACTTTGCCAGGTCACTTTGTATTTGGTTGAGCTGTTCCTCTTTCTGCAGAAGCAACGTGTCTAATTTGGCAATGCAGGCATTTTTCTCCTCAAGTTTCTCACTGTGGCTGGTGATGTTGGCCTTAACACACAAAATACACACAAAAGTATACCTCCACACACTAGATGTATACTATTGTATCTGCACACATGAGCTCACAAAAGCCCAGGAGTGGCTAGTGTCACTGTGCAAACTGATACAACAAAAATAAAAGAAAGAAGGAAAGAAAGAAAGAAAGAAAGAAAGAAAGAAAGAAAGAAAAAAGGAGACTGAAAAAAGACAACAAAAGAAAGAAATACTGAAAAAGAAAGAAAGACAGAAATAAATTAGACAAAGAAAAAAGGAAGAAAGAAGGAAGGAAGGAAAGAAATGAATAAAGAAAGAAAGAAAGAAGACAAAGAAAAAAGAAAGAAAGAAAGAAAGACAAAGAAAGAAAGACAAAGAAAGACAAAGAAAGAAGAAAAAGAGACTGAAAAGACAGAAAAGTAAAAAAGACTTAAAGAGAAAGAAAGAACACAGAAATGAAGAAATAACAGAGGAAGAAAGAAAGAAAAAATGAAGACAGAAAGAAAGATTGAAAAAAGACAAAAATAAAAACTGAAAAGACAAAGAAAGAAGACAAAGAAAGAGAAGAGGAAAGAAAGAACACAAAGAAAGAAATAAAGAAAGACAAAGAAAGAATGAATGACAGATAAAAAATAAAAAGAGAGACTGAAAACGACAAAGAAGTCAGAAAGACTGAAAACGAAAGAAAGAAGACAAAGAAAGAAAGAAAAAGACACAAAAAAAAGAACGACAGAAAGAAAGAAAGGACAAAATATGTACTAAAACAGTCAGGTAAAACTGAAGTCAGGCTCATTAATATTAATGCTCATTATGTTTATTTAATAAAGGAAACCAAAATCTCGAACACAAGTAAAATGTAATTAATTGTGCGACTCCACCAAGAGTTTCATTTCAAACCTATGTGAGGGATTTCTGCGTTTCTGTGAGCGTTCAGGTTGTGTGGATATACCGCCCCTGCTTATGCATATCAAAAGTACCAGTTAAACAGCAGCAGATGTGGTTGCTCAGGGCAACATCCCAGGAGAAAACCTACCTCAAGCTCTGCCAGTCTGGTCTCCAGGGCCGACATGTTTTTCTGCTCTGCTTCCATCTGAGACTTTGTGCCCAGCAGCTCCTCATCCAAAACCTGCAAACATGGAAAATACCTCAGATCTGTGCAGTTGTTTCTAGAGACTTGCATTCCGAAGATGAAAGATCGTACAAGATAACAACCTTCATCTGGTTTTGGTGGTTTGTGGTTGCCTCGCTCAGCTGAAGCCGAAGAGCACTGAGCTCTTTTTGGTTGCTTTTCCGCAAGCTCCTGGCCTCCTCCTGCGCCCCCTCAAGCCTCTGTTGGAGTTCCTCCTTGGCTTTCCTGATACCCTCTGCTTGTTTCAGCTCCTCTTGGAGGCGAGCGTTGTCTTTTTTTAGGCTCTCCACAGAGTCGTTGAGGGTCTGTGTGTCATTCTGCACCACCAGCTGCTCCTGTAGCTTGGCTGAGAGTTCCTCACAGCGCAACCTTGCCTCTTCGTTCTGCCCGGTAAGCATACACACTTGGATGCCCAACTCTGCAGTCTCAGTGTTGGCTCTGTGAAGGGCCTCTCTAGCCTCTTCATTCTCCAGGCCCAGGGCATTGTTCTGTCTCTTCAGCACGTGAAGCTCTTCCCTCATGGAGTCCAACTCGGTCTGTAGGTTGGCTCGAGCCTGGGCCTCAGTATCCCACTTCTTTTCCAGTTCCTCCTCCTTCACCTTACAGTGCAGAAGCTCCTCAATGTGCCGGCGGTTCAGGTCCTCCACCTGGGATTGAAGCTGGTCAGTCTGAGCACAAAGGTCTGCCCTGGAGGCCTCAGTCACCTCCTGCAAAGCTTGGATCTTCATCCTCTCTTCTGAGGTTACTTGGAGCTGGGCTCGAAGATCTACAACCTCTTCCTGGAGCCTGGAGACCTCCTTCATGTTTAAGTCTAGTTGGGCTTCAGCCAGAGCTAGTCTAGAAGCTGCTTCTCCAGTTTCAGAGTGCTTTATTAGGTAGAGATCCTTCCTGGGATCTGTCTGTGTAGTCAGCTCTTCATTTTGAACATCTTTTAATTCTTGGTCAGACACTTTCTTGTTCTCCCTGGAGCTTGGTCCATTATCTAGCTCTCCATGTCTCTCCTTCATACTGGCCTCAGTGTTCACCTGGGATTTCTGGGTGTTCTCCTCAAGACACTGGTTCTCCTCCACAAACATCTTCTCTCTCTCCTCCACTGTAAGCCCAGCGGAACCCAGCCTGGCCCTGATCTGCTTCTTGGAGGCTTTCAGAGAGGTCAGTTCTCTTTCCAGAGCATCTTTTGTCTGAGCCAGCTCCTTGTTGCTTTCCTCGCTCCTCTTTACTGTACTGACCAACTTTGCATTGATCTCCATTAAGCTGAAGCACTGGATCTTGTACTCCTCCAGCATCTTGCTCTGGCTTTCCAGGCTCTGGTTTTCTAACTGCTGGATCTTCTGAGTGCTGATCGAGAGCTTGATCTCCTTTGCTTTCAACTGCTCCTGCAGTGATACAACCCGAGTATCTAGTGCTTCCTTTAGACTGCTGCTCTTTTGTTGGAGCTCCTCACGCTCCAGCTGTGCGTTCTTCTTCACCTCCTCTAGCTGTAGGACTCTATCCTGAAGTGTGCTTTGCATGTTCTGCAGCTGGGTATGCAAATTCTTTGCCTCCTGCTCTTTCAAAGACAGCGCCTCACTGAGGCGACTGACAGTCGCTTGGAGCTCATCAGCCTGCTGGATTGCAGCGGTTCTTTCCTTCTCGCTAGATGTGCGGAGCCTGGCGAGCGCCTCTTCACTATCTTTCAACTTTTCCCCCTGAGCCTTGAGTTCTTGGGCCAATCTTTCAGCCTGCTTTGCCCAATCCTCGGCTTTGCGCCCGGCTTCCAGCTTCTCCACTTCATCCTTTTGATTGCGTGACTCCTTTGTTGCCGTCCCTGCTTCCTCCTTGCATGGCTTTCGACTGGCACTCTCAGCAGCATGTAGCTTCATTTGGAGATCAGCAACCTCCTGCTTTAATTCTGCTGCTTCGTCAGTAAGCAGATGAACCTGCTCTTGAAGTTGTTGTTTCCGTAGCTCTGACTGGTCAAGTTCAACACGCAGGTCATCTACAGAACAAGAGAGTTCTCCTAGTTCTCCAAGGTCTGCTTGAAAACTGGTGCTCAACTCTGGGCCTGGGAGAAAGTCCTGCACTTGCTACAAAAAGAAAAACCAATGCTACAGGGATTCAGGACACACTTCATTTGACTAATACAAGTCCATATTGTTAGGAATTAGTTTGAAAGCATCAGTCTTGAACAACCTTAAACTGCTTAAACTGAATGCTCAACTAGGAAGCTAAGAGGACACCGGAAAAAAGGACTAGAAAGTGGTATTTTAACATGTATATGAGAGCTAGACGCTCTCTTGATCCCTCAGGAAACATTATAAGACATTCCTAATTGGTATTAGCACAGAATGGGTGGAGACCTGCGAGTAGTTGCTGACAAGGCTGTTGACACTGGAGCAGCGGCTGGGAGGTCTCCACACGTGGGCACCTGACACTGCGGATCCCACAGTTCTCCTACAAACACCAAAGACATACATCATCGTGTTAAAGAATGCGACATATTTTGTTTCCCCGGAGGACGTCACACGTTGTGCCATTTGGAACGAGCGTGTTTTAGGGAGAGTACCATTTTTTTTTAAGCTGTAATCTCCACTCCCAAAAACAACACTAATATATTGACTATAAGATGTGAGTCATACTTATCGCCCGTGTTAGAGCGGCAAGCAAGATGCACAAATGTAATACTTGCGCAAGTGTTTTGGGCTACAAGAACAATTTGAAGAGAACGTGAGTAGGAGTGTTAAACACTCTTGGCCCAAATGATCAGGTATAGTCCTGAAACAGGACTTCCACGCAATCGTCAGCTTTCCCGAATATCACCACCATCAGAAAATGCCTTCGCTAAATAGAAACCAATCCCATGGGTTTCAATCCATCGCTAACTTGCGATTCTATTTGTTAATATTCCACATTATTAAATTTCTTACATGTGCTTCAGCACAAAAACCGTTGGTGCGTCTGTCTTCTAATGAGCTGCGACATGCACGTACGAAAGTTTGGTATTCGTTAAGCTTTATTGCTTGAGTGTATGACCTGAGATGAGCCCTAATTATACTGTGCATGCGAGAATTCATAAATAGGCATGGTTTTTTTAAAGGCAATGTTGATAATAAATGAAGCGACTTTGACATGCTTGGTGAGAGCGATAGAAATTCATGAACGGTTGCATGTTAGTGGATTACCACAAGAGGAACTAGTGAGAATCAGGCAAGACGTTTTTTCTTACCAAGGTGAAATAAACAGGAAAGAGGTGCTGTGCGGAGTGAAAACTGATGTAACAGGATTTAGCAGCTTTAAACGCCGTGCGAGAGTCTAGCCAAACCACATCCTTAGACAGAGTTCGCACAGATGCTTTTTTATTTGCAAGGACTATACAAGAGATGTCATTCAAACATATTCTTTATTTCTTCCACAAAAGATAATTAAAAAATAATACTTCTACTACTACTACTACTACTATTACTACTAATAATAATACACTATAATATTTCTTTGGTGCCGTTTGCAGCCATGCTGGACTAAATTTGCACTGGGCGTCCCAAAAGTCTCCATATGTAGGGGAAATTAAGATTTCTTAGCAAAATGTCTTCCAAAATATTTCATACTTATTTAAAACAAAAATTCGTTTTCAGACAGCCTTTAAGAATGCCTTTGACAATAGAAGAACGTATTAAAATCATTCTCATGGCTGGATCGGGACGCTGTCGCAAGGCTGTGATGGTCTTTTAACAGGAAACATGGCAAGCGCACTATACGCGCTCAAACACTGTTACCAAACTGTGAGCCAAAGCTGGGAGAGATGACTCCATGTGTGTTTACAAAGAAATAGCAATCTTGTAGCGGATGGTTTGTAAATAGTTACATTTTGATTTTTTTTTTTTTTTTTAAAGTGTTAATTTCCCCTACATAAGGAGACTTTGGGACACCCTGTACTCCAGGTGAGTGACAGGAGCACTGTTTCCGACAACTTTCAATAGAAAGTCGCTCAATACCGCTAGATTATGTCATGCGCTAATTAGCATATTCATGACGTCATTGTGACGAATTAGCATATCCATGACGTCTTTAACATAAGTTAAAGACAACGACTGAGGTCTGATTTTGATTTAAAATGATCACTCGGAAAGATAGAAGCGACAGAATGTCTCTTATTTTTTTTCTGACACTGAAGGTGTTGCAGAGAGGCAGAGAGAGAGAGAGAGAGAGAGAGAGAGAGAGAGAGAGGTGTATATCTGTATATTTTCAAGCATTCGAATTAGTGTACCGAGTTCGAATCCCGACAATCTCGGGAGCCAAGGAAGCAAAACTAGCTGTGCTTTCTGGGTGGGAGGGTTGGCATACTCTCTCTCCTCTGTCAATCACAGCAACCCTAGCCAATCATGCGTGTCTGGGAGCTCATGCATGTGTAAGAGGGCAGATAGCCAGAAGTGCTGGCTGGTGGATGAGAAATGGAGAGGATAACCCCTTGTCTACAATACGTGTAAGATCTTTTTGCGTTACGTTTAGACCAGAAAACGTCCTGGACAACCTGGCAAAGGCGGGCCACTCGGAGTCCAGATCATATCCCCTGGACGCCACGTCAAACTGGATCTCGTTCAGCTCGTACAGGTGATTGACGATGTCGACGTTGAGGTGGGACTTCAGAAAAGGACTGCGGGCGTAGTACCAGTCACTGCATCGAAAAATAAAAGAGGACCGGAGTCACTGGATGGAAATGAAAGCTGGTACGAAAATAAAACCCGACAACTTCCAAATGCTAGGTCTAAAAAAAAAAAAAACGGTCTGCTTGTAAACAGGACACATTTATACCAAGAGAGGAAGAGAAAATTCTTCTAAAATGTCAGGCAGAAGTAAAACTGAGTAAAGCGAAATAAATAAGAAAACAAGGCTGGGCTGTTCTTTCTCTACAGAGTTTAGCAACTCAAGCTTACACAAGAGGAAGAACTTGCAACTTGCTGTGTGGTTGAGAATGGAGATCTAAAATATATATAAATATTATACATATTTTATACATATATATTATACACACACACACACACACACACACATATATGTATATATATATATATATATATATATATAAATATATGTTATTTTTTAAGTACCAACCTCTACCACTATGCAATAGGTACACATTACAGCAGTTTTTTTGTTTGTTTGTTTGTTTGTTTTTTGGGGGGTGGGGGGTGGTTGGGGTGGTTTATTATTAAACACAACCTTTAAACATTTAAAATATGATCACTACAAATGCAATTAAAATAACCATTTTGGTCATACATGTTAATGCTGTAATGTTAATGCCTAATTTATTGCCGCAAAACATTAACTTGTAATGCATTACTTCCTTTTATCTGCGTCTTTCTTTCCCAGCGTACTCTTACGGATGTGGCACGTTTCTCCATTCTGAGTCTCTGTTTTGTCATTTTAAATTTCAGTTCACTTCAGTGAACTTACACACTAACTAAAGGCACTTGTGGTTCTGGTTTAAACTGCAGTTTAAAGTGCCTGTTTACTTACGCAGACACAAGCCTGTAGAGTACAGTGTTTACACCGTGCATGGACAAACACGGACGAGCACGGACAAGAATGTGCACCGATACTGCAGGTGTTAATCCGTCTGACTTCTTGTGTTTCCAATGACATCTCGAATAGTATGTCAAAATATTACGTCATCTGAAGTAAATATTATTTATATACTACCGTATAATAGCATTTAGCAGCCACGGAAACTGCATTTCTTGTTACTACGACAACGACGACAACTGTGGCCAAAAAAAGCATACCACAACACTACGTGTTACTAAACAGTATGCACAAGGAAGTGTACTACTGTAATGGATGAGACGTGCACAATACTGTTGCATACGCTAAGAGAAATGAATTAGGTGCTATTTACTAAAAGAGAACACACAAGACCTAATTTTGTGCGTTTGTGTGTATGTATATATATATAGAGAGAGAGAGAGAACAGTGGGTTAAAAAAAAAGGCAAATTTAGCAAAGTATTATCCATTATAAATAACAGACGTTCTAAAACTACTTAAATATATGACATTTGCTTATTTGATTCTTGTTGCACGTAATAATGAGGAACTGGCGGAGCCGCCTGAGGGCTAGTCCTGTCGAGGTTGTTCTGGTGATTCACTGCCATGAGGTGTCGCACGCTCATTAGTCATTCTCATTAGTAATGACAGTTTACTGCATAACGTGTGGTCTAATAACGTAGTGTATGATTATGATGAGACACACAGTCATATGCTTGTTCATCGGTGACGCATTGGAACAGCACCAGCAACTTAAACAGGATCGTCTGCCATCAGGATCTTTTGAGTTACCTTCAGCCAAAATGATGGTACACATGGTTTACAGTGATGTACCATTCTCTACTTCCTGCTAAACATGTTCTGATCGTGAGCACTTATACTTCCTGTCCTCCTACCAAGTGACTCTCTGGTTCATCAGACATTGCTGAAGAGTGTCCGCCAGTCGTTGGTGCACCAGGCAGTAGCGGATAAAGGCTCGGCCTTTTCCCAGAGATGTCTTCAGCTGCGGCACATAAAACAAGTCCATATTCATTAGCGTCTGAATGGAATGTCTTTTATTCTCTTCAACCTCGAGACCAAACTAGCGAAACAACGAACATGGGCCGTGATTACAAACAGAAAAACGAAATGAAACGATAATCTCCACAGCATTACAGGTTAAATGCTTTGTCCTGACTTGGCTGTTTACTGTCTACTCTGAGCATGTCACCTCAAGGCACAGCAGATGGCAAGACTACACAAAAAGTGGCTAAATTAAACAGCATATGGACGGCAGATGTCACGTCGCAGCGGACGGATAACACGCACGCTTCTAACAGGATTTGAAATTCTTCTTTAATGTAATGCAAAGGTGACTTGTTGTAATTCAATATATATATATATATATATATATATATATATATATAAAGAATACCTCTGAGATAGACTTGACAAAGCGGATGCCATCGTTAGTCCCTTTGTTCTTGGCCAGGCAATCACAGAAATAGTCCCAGTAGTCTTTCCTACTGCCCAGAAAAGTGGTTTTCTCTTTCTGGTCAAACTGGAAAATAAAAGTGTAGTTCACATGTAAGGACACATGAAATAGAAATAGAGAACGGCGCGATATATCATCGCTGATAATGGCGTAAGACGTACTTGCAGTAAGTATTCCAGCTTGTAGGAGAACTTGTGGAGGCTGGGGCTGTCGTCTGTGATGGGTTCTCCACTCTCCACGTGCTCCTTGGTCAATTCAGCAACCGAGTCTGCACAAGCAAATCATTCCACATGCGTGATCACCGAGGAGCAAATGCAAAACAAATTATCGGGATAACTGTGGCGTTGTTAAAATGTGTGGTTGGTGTGGATGATGGGTGTTGCACTACACCGCTACCACTGCCTCTAGAGATGTCGATTTATATATGTCTCGAAACACGGAAATCGTAAGACATTGTATATGATGTGTGTGTGTGTGTGTGTGTGTGTGTGTCAGATGTATTTGGATACCATGCAGATCTCTGATTATCCTCTGGAGCTGATTTTCACCAACTGTTACAGACGCCATGGTGAATCAGGAGGACGAAGGCGGGTTACACGGTCATCATACTGTGTGCTGTGTCTAGGGAACCTGTGATAAAGGCAAATTACACATACAGAAAATACACACATACACCGATCAGCCATAGCACTAAAACCACTGACGTGTGACGCGAATAATATTGATTATCTTCTTACACTGGGACCTGTTAAGGAGTGGGATATACAGTATTAGGCAGCAAGTAGACTGGGCCAGAGCATCTCCAAGACTTGTGGGGTCTTGTGGGGTGTTTCACGGGATGCAGTGGTTAATACCTACCAAAAGTGATCCAAGGAAGGAAAACCAGTGAACCGGTGTCAGGGTCATGAGCGCCCAAGGCTCATTGATGAACGTGGGGAGAGAAGGCTAGCCCGTCTGGTCCGTTCCCACAAAAGAGCTACTGTAGTACAAATTTTTGCTAAAGTTAATGCTGGAAAAATGTTCTGCTGGAAAACCTTGGGTCCTGGAATTGATGTGGATGTTACTCTGACACGTACCACCTACCTAAACTTTGCTGCAGACCAAGTACACTCCTTCATGGCAACGGTATTCCCTAATAGCACTGGCCTCCTTCAGCAGAATAATGAAATGGTTCAGGAACGGTTTGAGGAACACAACAAAGAGTTCAAGGTGTTGACTCGGCCTCCAAATTCCCCAGATCTCAATCCGATCGAGCATCTGTGGGATCTGCTGGACAAAAAAGTCCAATCCATGTAGGCCCCACCTCACAACTTACAGGATCTGCTGCTAACAACTTGGTGTAAGATACCACAGCACACCTTCAGAGGTCTTCTAGAGTCCATGCCTCGACAGGTCAGAGCTGTTTTGAAGGCACAACGGGGACCTACACAATATTAGGAGGTGGTTTTAATGTTACGGCTTATCGGTGTACGTATAATTGGATTCAAATAAATAAGTAAGTAATCAAATACCTCAATAAATAAACAAATAAACAGATAGATAGATAGATGTTTGTTATATATTATTTATATACAATTAATATAAATAGATTTTTACGTATGAGCCGATCTTGACACACTACCAACGATTAATGAGTCTTTATTGGTCACATATACATTACAGCACTGTGAAATTATTCTTCTTCTTTTTTTTCGCATACCCCAGCATGTTAGGAAGTTGGGGTCAGAGTGCAGGGTCAGCCATGATACAGTTCCCCTGGAGCAGAGAGGGGTAAGGGCTTGCTCAGCTTGGCAGTGCTGGGGCTTGAACCCTTTAACCTCTAAGCCACCACTGCCCCCCATTTAGAAATGGTACGACCCATTGTAGGGGTGTTCAAAAAGTACGATTTACGATTCACGTCTTGGATAAACATATTTTGTTATTTACTATTAAATATAATTACTATTTAGGAATTAAGAACTCCCAAAGCTCTATTGTTTATTTGCTTTGTAGCTGTTAAAGGTCTAACTTCAACAGATCAGACCAGCAGGAAACCCCTCCATAAGTCTCTCCCTCAGCTCACAGCAGTCTAGCGTTCATTTAACAGCTTTGTGTGCATAAAGCATTTATTATTTATTATGAAAAAATGTCAGTTTATCAGCTACTTAT
Source organism: Ictalurus punctatus (assembly GCF_001660625.3). NCBI lineage: Eukaryota > Metazoa > Chordata > Actinopteri > Siluriformes > Ictaluridae > Ictalurus > Ictalurus punctatus. Next base: position 21,245,958 of record NC_030435.2, read on the forward strand.
TCAATAAATAACTTTGAGAAGAATACTATTAAAAAGACTGACCCGTAGTTACAAAAATTGTGTATGTGATATTACTGAACCAATAAAGTTTAAAGAAAAAGAGCGTATTGCTACGTCACCGGCTCGTGCTTCCCGTAACAGACCGGTGATTGGGAAAGATCAGGGAAATGCCCAGTTCGTAAATCAAAACAGATTTAGATTCGTTTGATTTTATTACGACGTCTTGTTGAGATGAAAAGCACCTGTTTGTGAAAAAGAACATCACGGAAAAATAAGTTCTTAAAAAAAAAAGAAACTCTTTAGCTTTGATGGAGCACCACACCTGCTCGTAATATCCCTGAACAAACATTAAAAATGTTCACTGTACCCACGCTAAGCATAAACCTCTTTTTAATTAAGTTAAGAAATGAATCGATAAAAGAACAGGGACATTTGCTGTAAAAACAAGTGTATAAACATACTGTACTTCCGAAAGGAAAGATGATATCCTCCATATCGATTTATTTACAGGATAGAACAAGTAAAACTGTCTTGCAGTGGGTGGGAGATGAGAATGATCGACAGTCCGCTCAACCAATCAGAGACAAGAATCGAGCGAGCGGTCTAGCAAGTTCGGTTTCGCCGTATTGACGAGGTAAATAAGGTCTTGTGACAGGGGGCTAGCTGAGATTACAGGCTAAATAGAAGTGTATCAAAGGTGTTTATGGCTAGAACTCTGAGAGTTCATGAATAAAATGTTTTGTAAATAATAATAATAATAATAATAATAAAAACTAAAAGTTACTCAGTTTTAACTCACATATCTGTAATATAATCGAGTATACATATATTTTTTGGACTTTACTAAATATTACTGATGTAATGCTCCCTTCAATACATAAGGCCTGCATGCTTGTGGATCCATGTAGTAGATTTCATGAATTCATTTTTCTTAGTACGAAATTTAAAAAAATAAAATAAAAAAATAAATAAAAGGTCATTGTCTCAAAAACAAAGCTTTTTCAATTCCCTACTGAAAATGCCACTGAAACCAGAGTATGAAAACTGTTTGGTGGGAGGGATGGGGGTGGGGGGATAGGGGGTAGGGGGGATGAGGGTGGGGGGTAGGGGGTATGACAGTGGGGGGATAGGGGGTATGAGGGTGGGGGGATAGGGGGTAGGGGGGATGAGGGTGGGGGTAGGGGGTATGAGGGTGGGGGGATAGGGGGTAGGGGGTAAAGTTCATAATTTTTTTTGTTGTTGTTTTTATCAAGATGGTTGATATAGTCATACAGTATGACTTAAGGATAGGACATTTCCACAGCACACCAGTGACTCCAGAATTATTACCACCCTTGGTAACAATGGATTAAAAGAGTTATGGGGAAAAAAAGGCTTTGTGTAGCCTAAATAATTTCATTTAATTATTTTATAATAATTGACACGTCTAGAAATTCTTACAAAACATTTAACTGATGTGTTTCCATTTATATTTTACTTTACTTATATATTACACCCACCCTGCGATGGATTGGCACCCTGTCCAGGGTGTACCCTGCCTTGTGCCTGATGCTCCCCATAATAAGCTCCAGGTTTCCCCGTGACCCTGAAAAGGATAAGCGGTCTAGAAGATGGATGGATGGATGGATATATTACACCCGAGTGTTTTTGATCTCTCAAGCAGTCATCCACATGAAACTGGACAGTTGAAGAATGGAGAAAGACCAGGCGACATTTTTCTGTCCAGTTTTGATGAATCTGTGCCCACTCTATCCTCAGATACCGGTTATTGTCTGACAGGAGTGTAACCCGATGTTGTCTTCTGCTGTTGTGCTCTCTCTCTCTCTCTCTCTCTCTCTCTCTCTCTCTCTCTCTCTCTCTCTCTCTCTCTCTCTCTCTCTCTCTCTCTCTCTCTCTCTCTCTCATCAGCAAGTTGTTTCTACCTGCAGAACTTATGCTCACTGAATGTTGTGGTGCTCCATTTTTGCTTTACGCACCAGTCTGTGTAAACTCTAGAGACTGTTATGGTATCAGCTATTTCTGAAATACTCAAACTAGCCTATCTGGTATCAACAACCATGCAATGGTCAAAGTCTTCTGGTGTATGATGTGAACATGAACTGAAGCTCTCGACCTGTATCTGCAGGATTTTTCTATTGCACTGCTGCCACATGATTGGCTGATTGAAAAATAATATGAACATCAATATAGTTTCTGGACATCTACCTTCCTACCCTTCAGCCCTAATCCAACCAATCTAATATAAATCTGATATCAAGTTACATTTCGGAGTCTGATTATATATAGAAATTCAGAAAGAGTTAGTGCTCTTGCCCTCACGCAGTTAGTAAACCACACTATCTCCCCACAGACAGAAGAGATAATCCCCTAACAATAAATATAGAGAAACTGCAGAAAAATTAATTGGGAGGAAAATATGGAGGACAGCGTTCCAGACTGCATTTAGTTTTTAATTTGGGGTTCTATTACAATGCAGGGGTCTGCTACAAGAAATCACACAAAACCTCGCATTTAAAATCCGCTTTAGAATTTTTCAGCTTTTACGTGTTTAGCAAACTTGTATAACTGTTCAAAGCTCACCTGCTTGGTCTGTTTTGTGTAAAAAAAATAAATAAAATTTAAAAAATATCACGAGTTCCCATCTGAGAAATGGGTGGTTTGCATGGTATATAATCTAATGGGAACCAGGTATTTCTGATAAGGTTTCAAAAAGGAAATAAAAGCAGTTTTAGACGTCCTGCAGGATCTATAATCGCTAAATCAACTGCTCTGTTTGAGAACACCTTGGAGCTCTGACTTAAGGTATGGAAATTAAATGAACAAGGTAGAATGTACAACGCAGGAAATATAAATAAATAAATAAATAAATAAATAAATAAATAAATAAAATGTCTTTATTTGTGGTTTCTGGGAGTTTGCTTTGTATGATGAAATCAGTAAATGTATAATTGTGAAGGTTGGATTGATGGCTGTTTGTCTTCTGAAAAAAAAGCAGTGGAAAAATACCAAGCTGGACAGAATTGTTAATTATTTTTCAGTACTTAATAAAAGTACTATTTCTTCTGTATATTTTCTGTTTTGTAATAATATATATTTTATTACTTCTTTTAGCCTGGACATGAGCATCGACGAAAACGATTCCTTGGCATCCGGTGATTATAATTATGATTATAATGACACGTCATGCAACAAGACCGAACTGATGCTGTTTGGATCAGTGGTCACCCCAATCTTTTTTGCGATGGTCACGATGCTCAGCTGTGTGGGCAATGCATTGGTCATATGGGTGTTGATTAAATATGAAAGTCTGAAATCCCTGACCAATGCATTCCTTTTGAACCTGGCCATCTCTGACCTGATCTTTACCTTCGGCCTGCCCTTCTGGGCCTCTGACCTCATCTTTGGCTGGATATTTGGAGTAGCTGTCTGCAAATCAGTGAGCTTCATCTTCTACCTGGGCTACTACAGCAGCCTCATCTTTCTCGTAGTTATGACCGTGCATCGCTACATGGCCGTTGTGCACCCACTGTCTATGTTATGGAACAGATTCGCATACTATTCAGTCGGGATTTCTGCATTTATCTGGATCCTGAGCTTCTGTGTTGCGACCCCTCATTTCATCTTCACTGAGGTCCTGACCGATCCTGACAGGGTCCGGGCTTACTGCGATTATAATGAAATCTTTTGGAAGCAGGTTGGCATTTACATTCAAAACATCTTCTTTCTCATTGCCTTCTTCACCATTGCTTTCTGCTACATTCGAATTCTTGGGCGCCTGCTCAGACCCATGTCACACACCCGTCCCAAAACCGTGAAGCTGATCCTCTGCATTGTGGTGACTTTTTACTTGGGTTGGGCGCCATACAATGTGTCCATGTTTCTCAGTTCTCTGATATCATTTGAAATCTCGCCATTCAACGAGTGTCATGTCAGCACCACGGTGGATTACGTTTTCCAGGTTTCCCGACTGGTGGCGTTCTCTCACTGCTGCCTAAATCCAGTGTTTTATGTCTTTATGGGGGTCAAGTTCAGAGATCACCTAAAGAATGCACTGAAGAATCTCTGCAAGAAAGACGATAAACCTTTTGACAGACGCCACAGCCATCTGATTTATTCAAATGGGGAGGAAATTACCACATACTAGCCGATCTTGCAGAAGTTCCTTTATAGTAGGAAAGCAGCTAAAAGTGCCCGTGAGCTTTCACGTTTCCTCAGATATTTTGCATTTTGTTTTTTCTTATTCTGCATCTGTTCAGTGAAATATTTTTAATACAAGGACCTTTTCGCAATCATTACCTTAAGGATTGAAATCAAACCTTTCCATGTAATATATATTTGTTTCAATACTAATTTGTTTGAATACTTAATTGTTCTGATATCATGTACTATAAAAAAAATGATTTGTACAGAACCAATATATATATATTTTTTTTTTACTTATAATGTTTGTAAAGTGTTTCTATGCTTATAATATTCATGCACTATACATTATACATATTCATTACACTTTAGATAAACTGTGAAACTGTGGGACATGTGACCGATCTCACTAGTTTCTTCATTTCTACATGTCTTCTGCTTTCATTTCTCCAGCCCAGAGATTAGCTTGCACCTACACACCTTTGCCATAAAAGTCAACCCATACACCATACAGAGTTTCAACAGAGGGCTTGGGTTGGAGTTGAAGACCTGTCAATATTTTCATGGCATTTACAATTCATCTCTCAGACAGCAGGGGGCTCTAAAAAAAAATCATGTGCAACATCATGAGTAAATTCTGTATTTGATTTAGCCTGTATTTAAAATGCTTAAAAGACCGAATAAAATGTCAAATAAAATGCTTGTGATTATGTGTTTAATGAATATTTAATAAAATATGAAAAATGTTTAGGTGGCAGTACATTATTTCCCCTCTCTACTGTATTTTCCTAATTTGCTCAATACATTCATCTTGATGAACTGGAGTTTAAGATTTTTGAATTCTTTTTTGGTGCTGTATTCATTTTAGAAGAAATTTCTAAGCAAATATGGACAGAACCAACTCTACCTGATGTGCAAAATAAGCAGCTACGTGGGGTTATTTTGGTGACAGCTGTCAAGGGTCCAAAATGTTTTGTTCGGGCTCTGTGTAAGACTGAAACATAGATCTTGTGGAAAAAATTAGTTGCTTATATGTTTTTAGTCATGTCCAAAATGCCCTCCCCCTCCAAAAAAAACACCTAAATAGTAAGTAATACCCAACATATGGTGTGTCATACGTATCATGAAAAAGTACACCCACCTTCAATTCTATGTTTTTATTTATCAGGGCCTAAATATCAGTTGTGTGGTCCTCACCAACTTCTGTAAACAAACAAATAATATCATGTGAGAAAAAAAAAAAAACACAACACAACAGATTTCGATATCTAGTCATTTTTTCCCGCAAAACGTAAACCAGCATTCAGAAACCATGTGGGTGAAAAATAAGAACACCCTTTACACTTCCACAATCATTAAGAGAGTAATTAGCAGCCAGGTGTTACTAATGTAATGCACAAGATTAATTAATCATTAAGAAGTGTGCTTAAATCTATCAAAGCAGAACTTTTGGCAGTTTGCTGTTCTGGAGCACTCGTGTGTTTGTCTACATCATCCCAAGAAGAAAGAACATCAGCCATGACCTTCAGTGAAGCAACTGTTGCTGCTCATCAATCTGGGAAGGGTTATAAGGCCATCTCCAAACGATTTGAAATTCACCATTGTACAGTGAGAAAGTCTGTTTACAAATGGAGCATCTTCAATATCCTTTGGACTGATGAGACCAAGGTGGAGATGTTTGGTCGTCATGCACAGCATCATGCTTGGGTGAAAAACAAAACACAGCGTATCACCACAAACACCTCATACCAGCTGTGAAGCATGGTGATGGATGGGTGTTATTTGGGCTTGTTTTGCAACTACAGGACCTGGGAAACGTCAGTCATTGAGAAAACTATCAATTTCCCTGTATACCAGAATATTCTTGAGACTAATTTCAGGCCATCTGTCCAGCAGTTTCAGCTGAACTGAAACTGGATAATTCAACTGGACAATGATCCCAAGCACTCCAGAACACTGACATCAGAATGGCTAAAGAAGAAAGAAATCAAGGTGTTGGAATGGCCAAGTCAAAGTCCAGACCTCAACGCCATTGAGATGCTGTTGCAGGATCTTAAGAGAGTTGTGTATAAAGCATTGCCCTCAAACATCAATGAACTGAAGCCATGTTGTAAAGAAGAGTGGGGCAAAAATTCTCCAAAACGATGTGAGAGACTATTAAACTAAAGGTCGTTCTGCATGTTACTAAATTCTAGGGTGTACAACTGGTCTCTGAATGTTGGTTAACGTTCTGGGAGAAAAAAATAGTACATATTGTCTTCTATGTATTGTGCAACTATTGTGGTTTTTTTTTTTGTTGTTGTTGTTGAAGTCGCCTGAGGTTATTTGTTTATATATAGAAGTTCGCAAGGAACCAATTGTTTTTTATACCTTGATAAATAAAAATGAATAAATAATAAAAAAAAAAAATGTATTTTCTTTTTCTCATGACTGTATATATTTAGGTATGGCTTTGTATTTATCTATACATTCTTCTTCTTCTTTTTTTCGTGTCAAGGTTCCACTATAGATAGTGGAATATTACTATAGATATAATATTAAGATCAGTGTTGTAGATAACATTATGCACCAGCTTTAAAATTAACTGCGCAAATGCAGCAAGAAGTGGTTTCAGAACTAGAACAGGAAATAATGAGTCATTTCATGCTTGTCTGTAAAAATGAAACATATACAGTGAGGAAAAGAAGTATTTGATCCCCTGCTGATTTTGTACGTTTGCCCACTGACAAAGAAATGATCAGTCTATAATTTTAATGGTAGATTTATTTGAACAGTGAGAGACAGAATAACAACAAAAAAATCCAGAAAAACGCATGTCAAAAATGTTATAAATTGATTTGCATTTTAATGAGCGAAATAAGTATTTGACCCCCTCTCAATCAGAAAGATTTCTGGCTCCCAGGTGTCTTTTATACAGGTAACGAGCTGAGATTAGGAGCACACTCTTAAAGGGAGTGCTCCTAATATCAATTTGTTACCTATATAAAAGACACCTGTCCACAGAAGCAATCAATCAATCAGATTCCAAACTCTCCACCATGGCCAAGACCAAAGAGCTCTCCAAGGATGTCAGGGACAAGACTGTAGACCTACACAAGTCTGGAATGGGCTTGGACCATTGCCAAGCAGCTTGGTGAGAAGGTGACAACAGTTGGTGCGATTATTCGCAAATGGAAGAAACACAAAAGAACTGTCGATCTCCCTTGGCCTGGGGCTCCATGCAAGATCTCACCTCGTGGAGTTGCATTGATCATGAGAACAGTGAGGAATCAGCCCAGAACTACACGGGAGGATCTTGTCAGTGATCTCAAGGCAGCTGGGACCATAGTCACCAAGAAAACAATTGGTAACACACTACGCCGTGAAGGACTGAAATCCTGCAGCACCCGCAAGGTCCCCCTGCTCAAGAAAGCACATATACATGCCCGTCTGAAATTTGCCAATGAACATCTGAATGATTCAGAGGACAACTGGGTGAAAGTGTTGTGGTCAGATGAGACCAAAATGGAGCTCTTTGGCATCAACTCAACTCGCCGTGTTTGGAGGAGGAGGAATGCTGCCTATGACCCCAAGAACACCATCCCCACCGTCAAACATGGAGGTGGAAACATTATGCTTTGGGGGTGTTTTTCTGCTAAGGGGACAGGACAACTTCACCGCATCAAAGGGACGATGGACGGGGCCATGTACCGTCAAATTTTGGGTGAGAACCTCCTTCCCTCAGCCAGGGCATTGAAAATGGGTCGTGGATGGATATTCCAGCATGACAATGACCCAAAACACACGGCCAAGGCAACAAAGGAGTGGCTCGAGAAGAAGCACATTAAGGTCCTGGAGTGGCCTAGCCAGTCTCCAGACCTTAATCCCATAGAAAATCTGTGGAAGGAGCTGAAGGTTCGAGTTGCCAAACGTCAGCCTCGAAACCTTAATGATTTGGAGAAGATCTGCAAAGAGGAGTGGGACAAAATCCCTCCTGAGATGTGTGCAAACCTGGTGGCCAACTACAAGAAACGTCTGACCTCTGTGATTGCCAACAAGGGTTTTGCCACCAAGTACTAAGTCATGTTTTGCAGAGGGGTCAAATACTTATTTCCCTCATTAAAATGCAAATCAATTTATAACATTTTTGACGTGCGTTTTTCTGGATTTTTTTGTTGTTATTCTGTCTCTCACTGTTCAAATAAATCTACCATTAAAATTATAGACTGATCATTTCTTTGTCAGTGGGCAAACGTACAAAATCAGCAGGGGATCAAATACTTTTTTCCCTCACTGTAGCACGTATAGCACCCAGTACCTGTTACCAATCCAAATTAGACACTGATTGACCTTTCGTTCAATGGTTGCTGGGATTACTTTAGTCATATTAGCCCCTGATTCCAAAGTACAAAAGCTTTTATTCTCATATTTAAAAAAACAAAAAAGCAAAAAACACTCTTACAAAATGCAGTTGAAAGCGTCCCAAAAGAAGCTCAGGGCGTTTTTGGAAGCATGGTCTACTATAATAAGGATTAAAAAAGACCTTATGTGTGAACACATCCTTTGATAGCCTTCTTCTCCAAACACTTGCAGGTTGTGCGGAATTTCTCACGACTGTCCCTGACAGATTTTTTTTTTAAATAAATAAATCAAGAAATTCTCTGTCTGCCTCCTTTATGTCTTTTGCTTGCATTAAATTTATATATATATATATATATATATATATATATATATATATATATATATATATATATATATATATACGTATGTATGTATGTATATATATATATATATATATATATTTTTTTTTTAAATTAAATCTCAAACATGTTATCTGGTGAAATGAACAGACTTTTGACTATAAATATAATAAGTGTTGCATGATTGGTTTCACAAATATGGTGAAGATAATGGTCGAAAAATATTCACTTAAATCTTCAAATTTCTTTCGAATCATTTCAAACCACCCCATCAACCACCAAACCCCAGACCCCCGCCCCCGCCAGAACCCAGAACCCAGACAGCACGTAAGCCCTCTGAAAACCTAGGGGAAAACCCAGATATGTTAGCATTTCCATAATAACAACTTACAAAGGGTCATTTGTTTGGTGAACTCTCCACATGAATGGATTAAAAGTGCGTGTCATCTTTGATACGATGAGGTTTTCTGTGCGGAGATGTTTATTTAGCTTTTTTTTTTTTTTTCTGACGGAGTCTCCCACGTCACTATTTTGTAACAGTTAGTTTGACAACATTTAAGGTAACTATAAATGGATAAAATGTACAGTATTGTTCTTCAATTAATCAAAATGATTGTAATTATTGGCAAATTGCTGTGATATACAAGGAATAAAAGCTGTTATTGGAATACAGTCAACTTCAGAGTTGGAACACAAACTCCACTTTACTGCCTTGATTAGATCGCTATATCCACTTAAAAACTGAAATTGGTCATAAGAATAACATTTATTCCAGCATCTCTACAACATGCGCCATAACTTCAGATGGAGTTTGCGATTAAATGGAGAATTGTTCAGAAATTTTACAGAAGCGCGTCATTCTCAGCTTGTTTCTTTTGCCAAGCTCAGGAAGGGGAAAGTAGGACAGTGTCAGTAATGTTGGCCGTGTGAGTTTTGTTTTGTCGTATCATGTTGGACCATATCACGTTCCCATAATGCTGATGCTTAAAACATCATCGTTTATCTATTCCGGTCTCGCTCCGCCTGCCGATCATGTCAGAGACTCTGTGGTTTGTAAACATGTGAGTCCTCTGAAAAAGTTCATGCTGCTTACAAAAGTGTTAGTTTCAGCCTGAGACACAGCATGTATCTTTCTGACGTGAATAAGTAAACTCACTTCCAAGCAGTGGAGAGAGAAGAAAAAAAAAAAAGAAAAAAAAGAGGAAGAACTCTCAGCCAAAACCTCTGTTCTGTTTTATTTTTAGACACTTGAAACTTTCCGACTTCAAGCTGGACATCTATGTGTGGATCTGTTTTTAAAAAAAATGTTTTCTCTTAACTCAACAACACCCCTGACCTACACAAGAACGGAAGAAATGAACCTGAGTGACAATCTGAACGACTCGTATGAATATTACTATGGAGACCTGGTCACACAGTGTCATTTTGAGAAATACGATCGAATCACGGGAATAAGTTTCATCGTCATCTGTTGCTTCAGCTTCCTCGGGAATGGCATGCTCCTCTATGCTCTGGCCCGCTTTGAAGATCTCAAAAGGATCACCATGCTTTTTCTACTCTGCTTGGCGGTTTTTGACCTGTTGTTCACGCTGACGCTTCCTTTCTGGGCTGTTGATCAACTGAACGAGTGGATCTTTGGAGATCCTGCGTGTAAGATCCTAACCGGGGCCTATTTTGTCGGAATATATGGAAGCCTCATTCTACTGACGGCCATGACGGTCGATTGCTTCTTTGTTGTTGTTGTGCGCAGCCAGTGGCTCACTCACAGAAGAAGGCTCAACTGTGCAAGGGCAGCTTTTGCAGGGTCGTGGATCATCAGCGTAGGAGCGTCTCTGAAAGACGCCCTGTCCTCCGAGGTTCGAAACATGAATAACACCTTCACCTGTGGCAATGGGCATTCTCATGATGACCAGGTGGGATACTACACACAGTTTGTCATGCTCTTCATCATTCCGCTGGTGATCATCGTCCTGTGCTACAGCTTAATCCTGCACACGCTCAGGTCGAGCTCAGGGCGGAGAAGGTATAAGACATTGCTGGTCGTGTTGCTCATAATCATGGCTTTTGTCATATGTTGGGGACCTTATCATGTCATCATACTCCTGGTACCGTATAGTGATAGTGGGGATTGCAAAAAGAAAAATCTAATCAACCAAATATATGTCGCCTGCCGTATCCTTGCCTATTTCCACTGCTGCATCAATTCACTGCTGTTTCTGATCAGAGAAAGGTCCAGAAAAATCCTGTCCAAACTTCTGTTCTGCCAGCCTCAACACAGGAGCGCTGAACTGTCATACAGATCTTCTGAGCGGAGTCACTTCAACTTTCACCAACACCACAGCGTGGCATTTCCACAAAACTTAACAGAACTCAAATCACTTTGACAAATGACGATGAACTCGGTGATGGAGACTCAAAACTGGTACATTTCTCCTTTTTATGTGAGTGATTCCTATCATGAAAATATTACACATAGAGAGCGAGAGCGAGAGCGAGAGCGAGAGAGGGGGGGGGGGCACGGTTAACATGGAAACATTTAACTTCAAAATGAAATTTCATATTGTAATATTCTATATACTATTTCTAATTTAATATACTATATTATATTTTCCTTATTTTTTTTTATCCTCAGTCTGTTTTGCATTGATATTTTTATAAGCTTTTTTTTTTTTTTTGTGCTAACTGCACTCTTAGACTTAAAGAGTCCTTTGGACGGCTAATGGTTTTTCTTTATAAAGGAACAAAACAAAAAAATTATGCAGAGTACGGGATTTACCCTTATTTTCTTACCGTGTACTTGTGTTTCACTTTTCTTTTGTTGAACTCATTTTATGTTCTATTCTCTCTTTTTTGGGGGTGTAATAATACTGTAAATAACAGAAAAAAAAACCCTGGTGTAATAATACTGTAAATAACAGAAAAAAACCCTGGTGTAATAATACTGTAAATAACAGAAAAAAACCCTGGTGTAATAATACTGTAAATAACAGAAAAAAACGTGTGTAATAATACTGTAAATAACAGAAAAAAATTCTACATACATTCAGTTCATCACAGGAAACTATTGCACATTTGTCTGTTGGCAAATACGAAACTTTTACAGAAACGAGCACAGAGTCGAGAGGCACGATGACTTATGCGTAACAGTTTTAGTATTAGTCACCTTTTTTATCACTTACGCAAGCAAAAATATATAAATAAAAAAGTCTTTGCACTATTAGATATATCAGCTTATTTAATGTAGACAGTGCATTTTATATAAGTAGGAAATAAAATACAATAGCGTGTACTGTTTATAAGAAAATACCACAGCAATTTGCCAAGTGCAATTGTACCTTGAGCTTTTATCATGTTATGGTTAAATTTAAGGATCATCAGTAAAACAAGTTAATTCCTCTTATCACTTACACAAGTGAAGCTAAAAACATTTTTAAACCACAGTCTGTCGCCCCTAACACCCCCCCCCCCCCCCTTTTTAAAGTGATTAAAAAAAAAATCCCACAGGTTTTCAGTGCAACTGCAAACTGAAGACTTTCCCGAGGTGCAAAACTTACTAACTGCTGGAGACTCCTTCCAGTTACAGAAAACCTCATCATTTCAACAACTGTACATTTTTCTTTGTTAAATATGTGCTAATTACCTCAACATTTTTAAGTTGATAAATCGATTTCTTTAAGCCGAATACACTTGAATAAAACAAAAATTTAACTCGGTTAACTCTATTTAAGTGTATTTGGTTTTAAAGAAATCGGTTTATCAACTTAAAAATTTTGAGGTAATTAGTTCCCTCAAATTTTTCGAGTTAAATGAACTTAACCGGGTTTACAGTGTAACGGTTGTTAATCTGTTTCGGATTATGTGTAGAATCCGCCACACAAGTGTCTGTGAATTCGCTGTTACTATAAAAACTCTAACATATTACGATGAGCAGCGATATAAACCTTGCAACCGGAACTGTGATCATTAACCAACATCTTCGGACCAATTGGAATGGAGCACTCAAGAGTGCGTTGGTATAAATATTTGTCTTTTATTCAGGGAATTTTTAAGCACCTTTCAACAAAATAAATTTCTTTCTTTTGCTGTTGTTGCAGTAGATTGTATAGTTCTTTCCTGTTGTTCTTTGGATTATACTAGACAGTACAGTATAGTACAGCAGGCTCTTGTCTTCTCTCTGCAACATTCACCTCAATGCCTGTATAAATGCTTGCAATTTTGAGTTTTCTAAATATGTGTTCTGTATTTTTTATGGTACAATGGTTACCAAACAAACAATAAAGTGATGAACTGCTATATCTGTTGGTTTCAGCAAGATGCCTGATTAAATTAGATGGAGCTGGCGGCTCTGATCAGCTGTCAACTCATTAAAAAGCACTTTTCTTTCTTATAGATGTCTTAAGACTGCAGGTGTAGACAGATATATAAATCATAGAAGAGTTTAGACTCTAACTGTGACTATCCATTTTCCGATCATATTAAGCCAATTAAAGCTGATCAGCCTCAGAAAAAAAAAAAAAAAAAAAAAAAAAAAAAAAACATTTTTCATCAACTAAACCAAATCTCTTGCATCTCAGGTTGACATCCCTGCCACTTTGAGACATTTTCATTTCAAATAAGATCTCGAAGCTCCTAGAGTTAGCTTATTAGTCACCATGATATAGTGATTCACCACATCACTGAACCACAAGCTTGATCTTGAGCTTTTTCGCCACCTCCTACATGATGTGACTTACTTTTCTCGTACCTCAGCCTTACACCGTGGTTCAAAACGACATATCTGGGAATTTCTAAACCCATTTGACATTTCTAATGCATTTCAATTGGTGAACCGCTTGCTATGTCCACATCTTGGTCATCCAGCAATGTCGAATTGGAAAAACCATTGGAGAGATGAATTTCTGTTGTTGTTGTTGTTGTTGTTGTTGTTTTTAAATCAGTTCGAGCTTATTTTCAGCTTCTATATTTGCATGAGGAAAAAGACTTACTTACTCTAAATCTCATCAATCATGCCCTCCTGATCCCAGGTATCTTAGTCTCTTAGAAACAAACTACTGCAAATAATCAGAGCAGCAACTTTAGCTTCTCAAACCTAAAGCGTTTTGTGGTTTCAGCAAGCCTGTGGACTTCCTGCTGAAAAAAATTGGCATCCACTTGTTATATTGGCATCCTCTTGTTGTTGTTAATATTAATTGGCCTAGTGCTTTCCATCAAGGTTTCTATGTTCATTCCAATAAACCAAATACATGATTAAACTTTTTTTTTTTTTTTACACTTTAAAAAAATCAAGTCAAGCTTGAAATGAATGATAAATTTATGTTCTATTGGCAGATATTTTTCCAAGTTCTCATTTGAAACATTCGTTTGTAGAAAGAAGCGAAATGATCTAATAATAGAATTAAAAAAATTGTCAATCTTGAGCTGAGTAAAAGCATTTAAGACTGACTCGTGTTGCTCATAATCGTGGCTTTTGTCGTATGTTGGAGACCTCATCATACTGTCATAATCCTGATACCGTATCATTATAACGGGGATTACACTTTAAAAAAAAAAAAATCAAGCTTGAAATTAATGTTCTGTTGTCAGATATTCTTTTTCTCATTTCAAACATTAATTTCTAGAAAGAAGCAAAATGATCTGACAATAGAATAAAAGATAATGTAAACGCTTGCATTTCCTCACTTGTAAGTCGCTTTGGATAAAAGCGTCTGCTAATTGAATAAATGTAGATAGATGAAGATAGATCATAATAGATTGATAGAAATTATATATATATATATATATATATATATATATATATATATATATATATATATATATATATATATATATTGTATATATATATTGTATATATATATACAATTTCTCACATTTACCGTACAGTCTATATATATATATGTATATATATAGACTGTACGGTAAATGTGAGAAATTGTGATTTCCTCATATAGGCTCAATTTAAAGGAAACAGCTACTAGAGTTAAGCACATGCTCATATACATCATAGTGAAACCACAAACAATGGATCTGTGAGTCAACCAGAGAAGAATGATGATGAAATTGAAACTGATTATGCCACCAATGATAGACATTCTGAATTCTGAATAATGAATCTTAATGCATTACTACACAGTTAACATCGGCTACTGTTACGCAGTAGATGGCAGCAGTGGTCTGAAACATGGAGCCTCTGTGGTTGCTCGGGTTTAGAGCAAGTCCATGCTGAGCCGTTTCCAATACATGACGACTATTTTACCAGCACTGTATTGCATGTGAAAGTGGCCTGAGCACAAAAAAACGTATGGCTCATGTCAATGGACATCTGGCATTATGATTAAATATGCAGTGGATGAAAGTCCTAATGAGAATACCCTCGGTTTAGTGTGAAAAAAATAATCAAAAAACAACACAGACATGTAAAACAATTGGAATTCAATATGAATTTAAAAAAAAAAAAGTGCAAATGTAATTTCAATGTAAATTCACAACTAGATCAAATGTGCGTTTTAATAATTGCTACCTCAGACTTGAAATGAAAAAAAGTGTTATTTATTTTGAAAAGAAACCTAATGATCGTATCATAAAGCTTATCATCGGCTCAAACTTAAAATCAGTTTACAAACAATTTATTATTTTTTTTTAAATAAGGCATTTACATTCATTATCAGCAGGAACGACTGTTTATAGCTGCTATAACATAAGTGAGAACAGGACCTAACTTTCCTCTAACTACAAACATATAAAATGATAATGTATACAATTATTATAATGATGTTAATAAAATGTAAATATGTCATGGTTGGCAAATTGCTGTCTTATAAGATTAATAAAACATGTCCGAATATGCTGTTATTGAAAAAGAATCAACTTCGGGGTCGTAACAGTAACTGTTTCACAACACCACTACATCATTGATTATTTTCCTAAAACAGCATGCCCACGAATGTTTTATTCCTTAAATACAGTATATTAAATGCAGTACTTTTGTTGGTACTTAGTTAGTAGTAGATTGACATCTCCACCAATGTAGCATTTCCTTTTAAATAGCCGACCCTCAATCTATGCGGTCCCATGGGGCTGCTCAGACTCCACTTTGAGAACCGTGGCTCAATGTAACATACTCAGACCAAGAGCTTTGTCATTTCGTTAAAATCTCGTGCGTGTTTTAAAACAACAAAAGTGAAAGTATAGTGTATTACTTTGAATATATTTTAATACATTTACTGCACGTGGGGCATGGTGGCTTAGTGGTTAACATCTCTGCGCTTGAGGGATCAAATCCCACCTCCGTGTGTTTCCCCCATGCTTCGGGGGTACTTCAGTCACATCCCCCAGTCCAAAGACATGCTGATTGGAATTTCTAAAATTGTCTGTACTGTGTGCAATTGTTTCCTGTGATAGGTTGGCACGCTGTCCAGGGTGTCCCCTGCCTTGTGCCCTGATTTCCCTGGGATAGACTCCAGGCTCCCCTGTGTAGGAAAAGTGGATTTTAATAGACACACTTAATCCAAAGTGACTCACCATTGAGAAAGGATACAGCTAAATAGCAGTATAATAACAGTTCATTATCATCATTAATTACAGATCTGGATTTTTTTTAAATCTTGGGTGCAAAGTGTAATTTATTGTCCATTGTACTTTAAATGCATGACAGGACGGAACCTAGCCACCAGTTTTGCAAGCTGAATCTCAGCATTGTAACAGGAATAGGGTTGGACCTACACAGATATTTACCTGTTGGAGCTTACGTCCAACATCTTAACCACTTACAGTAACTATTCTGAGGTTACTAATTGTTCTAAAACTGTGATTTTTAGATGACACACCATCACTAGAACTCTGTGGACCATCCATTATGGTTTGCTTTAAGTAAGGATCCTTAGGAGGGTTTTCCATTTCTTTTCTGATTAGTTCACCATGCATCAGAACTATACAAATGTTAGGAACTACTAGGAGTGGGGTTCAAACCTACATGAATATTCACCCATTGAATCTTGAGACCAACACCTTAACCACTCGGCCATCCCGGCGCACTGCTTCAGCAGCATTACTTATAGAAGACTTTCTGCAGAATGAGTCTTACCGTTCAAGCATTTGTCAACAGGAACTACTGCATCCTGGTCAGGGTGATTGTGATTACAGAGCTACTGCTTTACAGTAGCTACGCTACATTAGGAAGTTCTCTGAGGGCTTCCGTCAATGAATAGTTGTCACTTGTTTGAATTTGCTTAATGGTTTCAATGCAATTCCTGAGGGTTTCCATTAGGAATTTTCCATGTACATCAGAACTCAGCTAAAACTCGTCAAAGGAATGGGGGTCAAACCCATGAGGATATTCATCCAGAGTTTCAGAGTAAGTTTTGAGTTGCCAAAACCAAACAAATCCAACACAGGTTAATTAAGATGAACAGGTTTCATGACACTGGTTATCACCTTTCTCAGTCAACACAGGTTTTAACTCTATATCGAGGTTTACTCAGTGTGCCTGTGCACATAAAAGCCTGATGTTTGCAGCAAACAACCAATAGCGTTCAACATGGAAAAAGCAGGTTTGCATGCTTCCGGTTGAAGAGCAACTTCCGAGCAAACTCGGTACCGTTTGAATCTTGGTAAGAATCACAGTGATTCCAGAGTTGCTACTGTTTTACATTAACACTGTATTATGGCTTCTTTCAAGGAATGGCTCTCACTTGTTTGGATTTGCTGTAGGCTGCAAGAATTTTCCAGTTACACCAGAATTCAGCTAAAGATCTTACCAGGAATGGGATTCGAACCCACGAGGACATTTATCCATTGGAGCTTAAGGCCAACACCTTAACCACTCGGCCATCCTGGTACGTACGGCTTTGCTAAGTCCTCTCACTTCAGTCAAGTTTCTGGCCTATGACAAAATGTACATCATTGGTCTTGTAAATTAGAAATTCCATACAAAAATATATCATCTTGAGAAAAACCATGCTGTCTATAGTCAGCTTAGGATAAAATAAATCTAATCTTGTCAGAAGTACAAGAAGCAATTGTTGCATTTATTACATTATTATTACTATATGTAATTTATTACATAGTACTGCAGTTGTTCTTGTCTGGTACATATGTTTGACCTGTATCATCTCTAAATTTGCATGCAGTATGGTGTGTTACTACAATAAAACAAAAAGGCAACCCTCTTTCTTCTTAAGCGAAGAGTTTCACACTTTTCAAACTTTCACACTTTTAGACGATGATGTCACAGTAAAGATGATCATTTCGTATAGGGTCACCACCTTTTGGTTATTATCTAGGCTACTGCATGTCTTATGTTCCCAAGGTGGCAGAACTTATCTCAACATATTCTATAAATAGTCAGGGAACAGTGTAGGAGGGTGGAGAGTGGATAAACCAACACACCACATCTGTTTCCTACTTTGTTGAAAGACATCCTCCTTCTCTGTCTCCGTACCTCCCTGGCAAACGTGTTCCTCAGGTTTGTAGCCAGGAGCGAAACAGCTGTTGTTTTCTACCCGACTGCGTCTCATCAGCCTTCTCTGGCCTCCGTACTCGCTGTCCTCCATTCTTTCGGGCAACTTCTGTCTTTATTTACTTTCTGTTTTGTTTCTTTTTACGCAAGTCTTCAGTAATCACATGTTAAATTAGCCTTGGCTTATTTTATTCATTGCTGTAGAAATATGTACACCCTTAAATTTATCACACGGAAATGCAAGGATGAGCAGTAAAAGACGAGCATATCGAAAAACAAGAGCATATAGTCCATTAAAAGTGTATTATACAGTGAATAGTTCTAATGTGGATGAAAGATAAAATGAATGGTGGTGTGCTGTTACAGGGAAATAATCAACAGCAGTGTGTTCCCGTGTGTTACCACCCGGAAGTGGATTCTTTTCCTGTAACAGCAAATCACAAAGTGTTTTATTCCTCTTACGCCGCAACAATTTGCTAAAAATGGCATTTACAAAACAAAACAAAAAAAAATCGTTATAGAATGATGTCATTTTTATGCATTTATAGTAACATTTAACATTGTGGAACTTCTACACAATCCTGCACTTTTGACACTTCTATTAGGCTTGTCCTTGTTAATGTACAATTTGTTACTATAGAAACGATAACGTATTAGATCTAGACCTGACCAGCAGAATCGAGAATTCAAGAGTGCTATAATTTGATCCGTTCTTTACTTTTCAGTCGTAGAAAGTTCACATTAAATTCGTTATCAGTTGAGACCTACATGCACAAACATACACACATGTAACGCAGCTCATCTACACCACTCTTCGTTCAGATTATGGCCTGTAATATTTTATTATTGTATTAAAAATCAGGAGGGGTAATGCCAAAGAGTGACCTTCTGCTGGAAAAGAAATGATCAGGCACGTGGTGCATTTCATATCATTTTAATAGGAGGCACCGTGCCAAGTCGCTTTGTTGTATGAATTCTAATGACTTTACAAGGAGGAAGATGAGGGGACTATTTATTTTCCCACAAGCAACGTGAACCTTTCAATGTACCAGGCGCTATCACAGGAGTCACTCTGGATAAAGGGGGCTGCAAAACAAAACAAAACAAAAACCAAATGCAGACTGCGATCATGTGGTTCTCGTAATGAATCGGATCTGATTTAATCGTCTACTCATCTCAGGACTCTTATTCAGAACATAGGCATACTGAAAATCTTTTTGACACACTTAGTACTGTTTGACTTTCCGTTATCCATTTGTAGAAAAGTAATCATTTATAATCTGGCGTGACTCAGAAGAAAACGGATCTCTGTTTGAGTCCTGGTTCCTCTCAAGGTTTCGTCCTCGTGTCGTCTCAGGGAGTTTTTCCTCCTCACGCCCGGCCTCTGGCTTAATTATTAGAGATCTACTGTATGAGCACATCTGGATTTCTGTAAAACTGCTAGTAAAAGTTAATCAGTAAAATGTTAGTAAAATGTTAGTCATCAATCAAATCTATCTATTTCAAACATGTGCTTAAAGAAAGGGGTTTGCCAAGATGTACTAAATCAATCATATTAAGAAAATTAATACTATCATAGTAAGAAAATGTTTGTTTTTTTAAAACCGATTACTGTACATTGTATGGTGTTGCCTTATGGCACCAATTCATTTATCTTAATTTTTTGAGAGGAAATTATACAAAGCTACTATTTTCCTATGTAACTGGGAAAAGGGGGCTTTAACTTTGACATAACAAATAAAAGCCATGTCACATGATGAGGAAGCGCTGTTTCCTCTTCCTTTTCTGCGCGTGGTGAAGGTCATCATCGGAAGGCTCTCAGAATGTGATCAATTTTTCAATATTGAGGCAAAACTACTTAAAGGGGGTCAAATTAAACACTAGATGAGATAAGTTATGATTTTTTGGTCATTTAAACACGTTTATATATTTTGAGTGTTCTGTTCAACGGTAAAATGTAATTGTTGCCATATGGCAACAACATGCGATAACGGAACTGTAGTATGTGCATTCATGAATTGAAACAGGCCTACACAGCAAAAAAAAAAAAAAAAAAAGACATTAAGCTTCTCTAATAGTATATTTAATTTTTTCACATTCAAAGTCAGAAAAACTGGTCAATTCAGACATTTTGCACCTTATTTAAAAAAATTTTGAAAATGTTTTAAGAGAAAAAATTAAAAAGATGTTTCACCCAAAACATGTTTGGATCCAATTTTTGTATGTATTTTGAATGAATTAATCCATGCACATAATTTTTTACAACTGTACTTCCATTCTAGAAGATTTTACATGCTTACTAGGTGGCAAAAAAAAAGAAGAAAGAAATTCTGCGATTTTTATAGTCGGGAAAATGCCGTAATTTTGTATTATTTCTGACTATATGATACTTTCCACCATCGCACACTATTTACTAGCTATATATTTTTCCCCCAATTTTTTAAAAATTATATTTTTATCACTTGAATTAATTCATTAAAAACATTTTTGGAATGTAAATGTAATCAATTCTGCATTAGATGGTTAAATATTTTGTGTATATTTGGTTTTGTGTTTTAAAAAAAAAAGTTATTGGGCAGTGATCAAGATTAAAATCTATTATGATTTTAATCATAGCTTATTATTATTACTTGATTGGGCAATGGTCAAGATTATATCCACTCACGCCACTTTAATAGGAACACCTGTACCTCTGCTAATTCACCAATCACAATGGCAGCAGCACAATCTATACAAATCCTACAGATACATGTCAAGAGCTTCAGTTAATGTTCACATCAAACATCAGAATGTTGTCGTCACAAAAATGGGATCTCAGTGACTTTTCTGTTGGTGCCACACGGGCTGACTTTTTTTTTTTTTTTTCCAGAGAGTTTCATACACAGTTGATACATACAGTAATAGCGCATTAAGCAACAACAACAACAACAACAACAAAAACATCCAGTGAGCGGGTGTTCTGTGGGCAGAAATGCCTTCCTGATGAGAGAGGTCATAGGCTAGTCTGGTCTGAGCTGGAATGAAACATACAGTAACTCAAAAAACCTCTCTTTATATCCGTGGTGAGCAGAAAAGCATCTCAGATCCTTGAGGCAGGAATCTGGGCCACCCGGGGCACTGAAACAAGACTAGATCATTTATTTTCCAAATGGAATATAAGTGAGTAAGATATCAAGAAATAAAATATTAACCTACAGTATCTTATCATATTTTTTAAGCTTCTTGCATGGAAAATAATATGAATAATTTTAATAAATAATTATTAGTGCAGATGCTTCAGGCAGACTTTTTTTCTTTTTCTTTTCGACTCTAAAACTTGCCTCAGTTGCTTTTTAAGGAACTCGGTTTTTATACTATTATAAAAAATCTGTGCTATTTTACAACACGGATGGTATAAAAGTGTTGGTGTAAAACCGCGGTGAAATGTATAATAAATATACCAGCTGTTCTTTCAGTCTTCCAGTCTTCGATAGTGGAATAATTAACACTTCATTGCACAAGCTACAACACAGGAGTGGATTCAAACAGGAATGTTGGCAGCGATACAAAAACACCTCAAGTCTCAAGAAGAAGCGTTTAACCCTGATTTTATAAATATTATATTTATGTTGTTTTTTTTTTTTTTTTATTTATTTTTTTAAAGATTATCTGGGTAAAAAAGGATAGGGGGAAAAAAAACACTGTTTATTTCATTTAATTGACTTCTAAAGCATACAACAGTTATTTGTAGAAGTCGCTAGAAGCCGATTTGAATGGTGTAGTTTTATTAAAGGAATTTTAAGTGCCAGGTGTAGATTTAATTGAGTCAGATACACATCTGCTCGTCAAAGGATTTCGGTTTTAATCTCATCCTCATTACGGCTGTAGGCCCTCACGCTGTCGCTCAGTCTGTTTGTTTGTCTGTAGGTCTGTCTGTCTGTCTGTTATTGTGTGTATCCTCTAGTGTATGAGTTTATTGTGTATTTAGCATTATCTTCTACACTGATAAATAATTAAAGGGTAAAAAAAAAAACATTGGACGCACCATTGGACATGATAGTTTTTCATCTCTGCGATATATTTTAGTGATTGTTAGGGAAGACCGTACAGGTTATGCTTTTTCATGAGGTACTCGGTAGCCCTATGTTTACAATAGCAAGTAACAGGCAACATTTAAGGTGAAATTTTCTCAATTCAATGCAAATTAGGTATGACGAAGTAATGCGACAAATTCAGACAACTGGCTCAAATGAATCTTCAGACCAATAATTTAGCAATGGCTTTCCAAAGTTTCTTCACTTCTCCATACACAACTATAGATCCAAGATGCAGTTAACTCAAATTTAATATTTGACGCAATAAATAAAAAATCGCCTCCGGGATTAGGGGATCGAATCCCACTTGTTCTCCCCATGCTTCGGGGGTTTCCTCTGGGTACTCCAGTTACCCTACCAGTCCAAAGACATGCGTTGTAGGCTGATTGACATTTCCAAATTGTCCGTAGTAGTGTGTGAATGTGTGTGTGATTGTGCCTTGCTATGTGTTGGCACTCTGTCCAGGGTGTCCCCTGCCTTGTGCTCCGAGTCCTCTGGGATAGGCTCAAGGTTCCCCGTGACCCTGTGTAGGATAAGTGGTATGGAAAATGGATGGTTGGATGGATGGATTAAGTATCAGTGATTGTTGGTGAGTGGCTAGTACAGTTAGCTTGCTTTGCTAATCTGCCAGTGAAGCCAATATATTGGGTTTTAGGCAATACATACACCACTTCTCGTTGGAACTGAAACCAAACCCAACACCGTTCTGTGCAAAAACAGTAGTTAATGACAAACGTACAAGTTATTTTATGCTTTTAACACTTCTCTAACACTGAGCAATCATGGGTTGCCTCCCAAACTGATATAAATGAGAGAAACAGCTGTAGTTGCAAAAGTAAAAAAAAATACTGCTGGTCCATTGTTCTACTGCTACATTAAACTTGATACACTTTTGCGACACCTATTTGCAATAAACAATGCAAATAAATAAATAAATAAACAAATAACAAGCTTTTCGTTTGACTCACCCTTGTATTTAGCCGTACAACTTAGTGTGCATTGTGCCATTTGGGACACAGCCTTGAATTCCGTCTAAATGTGTGCACTGGCAGCCGAGAGATGCTCGTGCAACACAAACCATGCTGTGAAATGTTAAAAATAGCACGTTTGTTCCAGAGAGGATGAAATTCCAAACTCTTTCATCTTATAACTTTAATTATATATATATATATATATATATATATATATATATATATATATATATATATATATATATATATATATATATATATATATATAACTGTTTATTGCATGTGTTTATGATTACGTCTGAGGCTTTCTTTATTTGTATATAGTTAGAAGTAATGGAACAGAAAAAAAAAACCCCTAGTGCACAACTGAAGAAGTAAATATGAGATGATCATCCAGGTGTGTCTTCTGATCGACTACATTTGTGATAAACATGTGTGTGTGTGTGTGTGTGTGTGTGTGTTTCTGAACTGTTCCTTCAAGACACGAATCTCTACATGAAGCTTTTGTTTGTCATTTATATGGACAAAAATCACACACACACACACACACACACACACACACACACACACACCTCTCAACTTCCCCTTTTTCCTTCCTGTATCGAAAAAAAAAAGAAGCAGAAAGAAAGAAAAGACTGGACATATGTGATTTTAAACTGCATTGTGCATGACTAATGATAGAAACATCTTAAAATCACTGCTGCAATGTCCTTGGGAAGGCAAATGAATTTTCAGCAGAATAATTAACTTAATTAACAAATCTGCATGCATATTCATCAGGGCCATCGACGTCTTTCCAGGCTCGCTTGATGAACGCGGCCGTGTAATAGCGGCCTCATTTACATTCCCACTGCCATTGTCATTTATGTGGCTCGGCGTCGCAGGCGTGGGTTTGAGTGAGGTGAAAGTAGGCCTTCTCGTATGTGCATATATCACTCTGTGATGTTATGCCAGACTGGGGAATTGATCAGTTGTTCAGATCAGCTTAGAATCAGTGTAAGACCCTGTGAATGTGCCCTTCTGTGTGTGGGGGTGGGGGGGGGCAGGGCTGGTGCGGGATGGCTGTCTGTGCCCTCTCTGCACCCCCAACCTCCCTTGTGGGCATTTCTTGGCATGGTTCCCATCTCGTAAAAGTCTCGCGGGTTGTGCTTCGCTCGCTCGTGTCTCTGCAGGGCAATCTTTAAAAGCAGCAAGGTGTGACGGCACCGACTGGCAGCTTGGCAGCCGCGCCTGAGGATACCGACGCGACTTCATCCGTGCCTGGACACCCACCGCTGCCCTTATCGCTTCTATACATTAACGATGTGTGCATGTATTTTGTCTTTACGTGTAAATATGATTGCTTTTTCTTATTATTAATAAACGAACGTCTAGCTTTATACCAACAACCCATAATAAACAGATAAATATCTATAATCATTGACACTTATGGAAGGAGTCTCCAGTGTCAGAGTTTTTACGCCATGGGAAAATCTTCATGAGGGAGGACTTTCCGCTTTCCTGTTTCTCTGCTTTCTCAAATTAGCTTAGTAGGTCGATCCCGACATAAGACGACATGCTAGCTTGGTTAAAGTCCTATATAGACAGTAGAGTGCAAAAGTTTGTGCCCCCACATGTTTTTTTGAATGGGAAAATGCAAAAGCTTTATTTTGCAATCCAGCTACAAAAAAAAAAAAAAAGAAAAAAAAATCTTCCATATGAAGCGTGAGTGAGTCCTACATAAAATATATGTAAATAAATAAAATAACAATACAGAAGGTAAATTAGAAAAGGTGGGTGGGTGGGTGTTTTGTTTGTGGGTGGGTGGATCTCCAAATCAAAAATATTCAGAAAGATTTTGTCTTTTTTTGCCAGTATTAATACTGAAATGCACTATTTGACCTTGCGATAATGGAAAAACGACATTGAAACCTAACTCACTAATTGTCTCTGTATAAATGAAGCCACTGTCTTTCCTAGATCCGATTCTGACTAGGGGGGTGCAAACTTTTGCATTCACACAAACTAGGCATTTTTTTCCTGATTTAAAAGAAGGGGGGGGGCCCCACAATGTAGTGAATACAAGGTGACGTCTGAAACATTTACTGCTCAGGGACATGATATAGGATTTTTTTTTTCAATTACCATATGAAGGCTCTTAGCATCATCACATTTTGACACACTACAACAAGCTGTCATCGTGTACCGCGCTGCAATAGCAAAATAAAACCCGGAGAAAAAAAAAATCAAACAGTAACAAGGCAGAATTCTCACACACCAGTCTGGATATTAACAGCTTTATTATCCAGCATATCCTAGTGCTGCTGAATTGTGTTAAGTGTAATTAGCACGTTGATAATAGATGCAGGATTTGCAAAAGAAAGCACTGTTACTGTTCAAATTTTCACATACCTTCCTGCTAATCTGTTTTTTCCAGAAATTTCCAATTACTCCAAATATACTCAGTCAACAGACGTGTAGTCATGTCTGAGCGGTGCTTGTTTAGCTTTGTGCTAGAGGTACAAGACTCATTTTGCTAGCAAGTACCAGAAGTCTCAGAATCGACCAAAATCTTAATATTTGCTTCAGTGTGATGTCTCAAGTGTTTTAGGACATGATATAACTTTCTACAGTATACTCTATAAACATAGACAAAACTTCACCATGTAGCTGAATGCTCTAATGTTACTGAGGCGGCCATCTTGAAAACCAGAACAATTTTTATATATAACATATAAGTAAAATGACATCAAAATAAGATTTGGGCATGAATTAAAAGGAACTGGAAAAGTGAGATAGAGAATGTTAGCTACATCAGTGTCTTAGCTCCAGTGCAAAACTACACAAGCAAATATCAGAACCCTTAATGGATGTTGTCCCCGTAAGGGTTTGTACCATTAAAGGTTCTGTGTAGAACCCTACAACAAAGTGCTTCCTTGTAGCCCTTCTAGGAGGTTTAAACCCCATTAATTATCCAATTAACTCTTAAAGAACACCCGAGGAACCTCTTTTCCAAGAGTGTATAGTCTGTAATATGTAGTAATGGTTACCTAAGGTTTCCTAGCTTCATAAAGAATTTGCAACCCTTATTCATAAAGCTTGTTTGTAAGTAATACCCTCAATAAACTCCTGGGAAAAGGGATCCTCAGAGGTTCTTTGGATAGTTTAGGGTTCCTACCTTCATGTAAATTGTATGTGTTAAGAATACCATTGGTACACTCTTGGAAAAAGTGATACCTCGGAGGGTCTTTGGAAGGTCGAGGGTTCCTACTTTCCTAAAGAGGTTCTGCTTGAAATATAAATAGTACCATCATTACACAAAATAAATCATACACACAAAATAAAGGTTCCTCAGGTGTTCTTTTGATAATTAAAGGTTCTTAGTTTCATGTAAATCTCATGTGTACATTGTACCATCAGTACACTATTGGAAATAAAAGGTTCCACAAAGGTTCTATTGACAATTAATGGTTCCTAGCTTTTACTTGGAACCATGTCTTGTAAAAGTTTACGTATAAATAGTAGCAACGGTATGCTCTTGGAAAAAGTGGTCCTCAAAGTTTCCTCAAAAGGGTTCCTAGCTTCCTAAGGAGTTTCTGCTTGGAACAATTTCTCATGGAGCTTATGTGTAAATAATACTATCATTACACAATTGGGTTTCTCAAAGGTACTTTGGATTCTTAAGGTTTCCTAGGTTCCTAAAGAGGTTCTGCTTGGAACCCTTTCTAGTTCTAGCTCATAAAGCATATGTGTAAATGGTACCATCAGTACATGCTTAGTAAAAAAAAGGGGGGGGGGGGGGGGTTCCTCAATCATTCTTTTGACAATTTAGGGTTCCTAGCTTCATGTAAAACACGTGTGTACTGTCAGTACACTCTTGGAAAAAGGGATACCTCAGAGGTTCTTTGGAAGGTCGAGGGTTCCTACTCCCTAAAGAGGTTCTGCTTGAAATGTAATTAGTACAATCATTACACTTTTGGGGAAAATGTTCCTCGAGTGTTCTTTTGATAATTAAGGGTTCCTAGTTTCCTGTAAAGCTGATGTGTACATTGTACCGTTAGTACACTATTGAAAAAAGGTTCCACAAAGGTTCTGTTGATATTTAAGAGTTCCTAGCTTCTGCTAGGAGCCCTGTCTTGTAAAAGTTTAGGTATAAGTAGTACCAGCGCCACTGTACACTCTTGGAAAAAGGTATCCTTAAACATTCCTCAAAAAGGTTCCTAGCTTCCCGTAGAGTTTCTGCTTGGAACATCTTCTTATAAAGTTTATGTGTCAAATATACCATCCTTTCACTATTCGGGGAAAATGGTTTCTGAAAGGTACTTTGGATAGATAAAGTTTCCTAGCTTCCTAAAAAGGTCCTCCTTGGAACCCTTTCGAGTTATAGCACATAAAGCATATGTGTAAATAGTACCATCAGTACACTCTTAGTAAGAAAGTCTTCCTCAGTAGTACTTTTGATGATTGAAGGTTCCTAGTTTCATGTAAATCTTATGTATAAATAGTACCATTAGTAGATTCTTGGAAAAAAGAGTTCTTCAACATTTCTTTAAATTGTTAATGGGTTCCAAAGCCTTCTAAAGAGGCTCTACATAGAACCCTTTCTGATGGGGGAACCTGATAGGATTTTACATATAACGTTTAACCCCTAAAGACAAATACATACTGTATATAAAGAAAAATACAGTCATTTTTTAAACGACTGTAGCTGTTTGATTTGTTGACACTAGAGCATGTATGTGAAGTATCAGCAGTCTACGACATGAAGGCTGCAAACATTTTTGCTTGTTTTTTTGTGAGGTTTTTTTTTTCCTTTTCTTTTATCAATGCGTGGTCATGCAAATTGCACTGTTTTCAGAAATCACTCATCTGTGGCACTGTGTATTTTCAGATCCCTCCCAGGAAGAACACATGTGGTATGATGACTAAAAAGACGACCATTAAAGGAGCTTTAGATTTTTTTCTTGTAATGAAAGCACTGAGACTTATTTAGGGAAGGTAGATAGTATTTGTGTGTGTGTGTGTGTGTGTTATTGTTGAGTTGTGCGTCGGCAGCGTTTGATGCCACTATTGATGACAAAGTTGTGCAGAAAGTCATGAAGCCACAGAGGAATTTGATTACCTTCATCCATTATCCGCACAGTGAGCGACAGAGAAGCTCGCCATCTGTCATCCGTTTCATTTGCATCGTCAACACCTGCCCTGCCTGTTTACGACTCTCTCTCTCTCTCTCTCTCTCTCTCTCTTTCAATTTCTCTTTCTATATGTCAGATGGGATTTCTTTTTATGAACATGAATTTAATGAAATAATTTATGTTTTTCATTGCCCTTATAAATATAGAATAATGCTATTTAAATAAACACAAGCGCTTTACGTATGATGAAACATTCACACCTTGTGCTCAGAGAATAGCGACAGTGATGGGAAGAGTATTTACTCTGGAGAATTGGAAACAATTTTAATAATTCAGATAAAATTCACAGACTCTGGATGCAGTTTGTTCTTTAATCAGGCATGTGACACCAATTTGTGTGCGAACAGGATAAACTGGTGGACAAAGAAACAGGCCCAATGATGGATACAGTTTGATAATGGCATATAGTCAATCTGAACCGATTTAAACATGTGTGTATCTGTAAACATATATACATATGAGGCAAAGACTATCTCATAAATTCATAAAGGGGAAAGTTAGGGATTAGAAGTAAGGCTGGTATGCATACATTTTGCATACATTTTCTAAACAAAATTCAAGCTTATTATAATTTACACATGTAAAAGTATAAAGAAATCTGAAATAATTTTCTCATTAATCTTACGCTGCAATGATACTATGAAGTGAACATGGATTATGAGGCTTTATTTAAAAAATAATAATAATAATAATAATAAACCCCTTAAAAATCAGATAAAAAGTAATTCAACATATATTTCCCTAATATATATATATAGAAAATTTCCCTAATATAGAATTTTCTATAAATACTATAATGTTTCAATATGTTTCCCTAATACTGAAATATACCGATAACACTTTTTATCTATATCGCGCCTTTCACAAACCCATGGTCGCTTTACTGAGTAATCAAAGGAAATGGTAACATTAAAAGCATTTTTAAAAAAATAATAAAAATCAATCAAATTTTATACAGGATAAAATATATAACAGCAAACAGTTTAAGGAGAAGCATAGCTGTAGCCACTTCTATAGTTGAAACCGTATTCACAGCCAAGAAAGGAGAAATGAAGTTAATTGTTTGTGAGAAGGGAAACAGTTTGTGAACATGTGTGTCTTGAGTTTTGATTTAAATAAGGCAAGACTTGTGCAGTGTCAGAGATACTGAAGTAGCATCTTCCAAAACTTGGAGGCTATGGCACTGTTGGATCTACCTTCAACTGTAGAGAGTTTATTTAACGGGTAATATAGAATTTTCTATAACACTCTAATAGTTCTATCTGTTTCTCTAATACTGTAATACAGAAGTTCCTACATGCTTCTACAGCAACTACAATACTTTTACATAGAATGTTCTCTAAAACGATAATGTTTCTAGATGTTTTTCTAGTACTCTAGTATAGAAGTTTCTCTAATTCTATAAAATAGAAATTTCTGTAATACTATAATATTTCTAGATCTGTATCTAATACTGTTACATAGAAGTTTCTAGAAGTTTCTATAGTTCTATGATATAGAAATTTATGTAATATTCTAGTATTTCTCGATGTTTCTCTAATACTGTAGTATAGAAGTTTCGAAGTTTCTCTAATTCTATAAAATAGAAATGTCTGTAATACTATAATATTTCTAGATATGTATCTAATACTGTTTTTTAGAAGTTTCTAGAAGTTTCTATAGTTCTATGATATAGAAATTTCTGTAATATTCTAATATTTCTCGATTTTCTCTAATACTGTAGTATAGAAGTTTCTCGAAGTTTCTCTAATTCTATAAAATAGACATTTCTGTAATACTATAATATTTCTAGATGTTTCTCTAATACTGTATTATAGAATATTCAAGATGTTTTTCAAATATTATCATATTCATGTTTCTAGAAAATAATCTATTATTATAATAGAAGTTTCTAGACATTTCCCTAACACTGAAATATAGAACTTTTTCCAGAACTATAATATTTCTAGATGTTTCTAGAGTTCTAAGTTTCTCTAATATTATGTAAGATCTAAAAATTTCTCTAATGCTGTCATATAGATGTTTCTCTAATATAATATCACAGATGTTTCTAAAATTTACTATAATAGAGATTTTTCTAGAAGTTTCTCTATTACTGTAATATAGAAATTTCTCTAATAATGCAATATAGCATTATTGTGATAACATTATCACATAGAAATTTATAGAAATTTCTGTAGTACTGTAAATTAAGTTTCTCTAATAAAGTAATCTAGAATTTTTTTTTATAATAATACTGAAGTTTCTAGAAATTTCTGTAATACTGTACATTAGAAGTTTCCGTAGTACTGTAGTATAAAAAAGTCTCTAATACTACAGTATAATGTATACTGTATATAGACATTTCAGTAGCACTTTCTCTGAAGGCCATTGTGTATATTATGCATTCGTAAGGCATTATACACATCATTATAAAAAATGTATTACACTGTATTTCAATGTTTATTAGCAATGTTAACGAGCAACACATTAAAACGCTAACAGCAAAGAAACTCGGATTTATTTTGAATAATCTTGAATAGCATTTGCTGTTTATTGCTCTCTCTCTCTCTTTATTTATTACTTCAGTATAGCTGATTGTTTATTACTGAGTGTTTTTAGTGTAATTTTGGGCTGGATTCAATTGTGAGAAATGTAATATTGTAAATTACTGTTTAAATAAGTCTACTTCCAATGCAATCCATAATGCATAACAGACATTTCTATAAAGCACAATGCATTTTCAATGCAGTTATAATAATATGAATGTAAAATGATTTCTAAATGTATTATGGATTGCATGCTATGAATGTATTTGTTGATCGTTATAGGTACGGCCTTCATAGAAAGTGAGTGAAATTTCCCCAATGTTGCAATATTGAGGTTTCTAGAAGTTTCCTTAATGCTGTAATATAGAGGTTTCTAGAAGTTTCCCTAATGCTGTAATATAGACATTTCTAGAAGCTTCCTTAATGCGGTAATATAGACATTTCTAGAAGATCCTAGAAGTCTGTATTCTGTCTATTTCTATCTCTTCACCCTCCTTTGTATTTCCTTTGTACATCCTTTAAAAAAAAAACACTGCATAAATTTACATCGTCTCACAAAATGATCTCACCCACCATGCCATTTTTATATTAACCCACCGTATGCTGACCAACTTGCTTCACTTCATGGCTTTTTTTTTCAACCCCCGAAACCTGAAAGCAAGTGAAAACATTTTGGTTTCATCCTGCACCTTTCCCTCGTTCCCTCCCCCTCAGATCCCCAGGTGGTGCAGGCGACTATGGGGCCCATTAGCGCTTGAGTCGATGCCTCCAGCAGGCCATGCGTGTCCCGCCTGACGCATTTTTGGATCCCAACCAAGTTTTCTCCCCACCATGAGAAGACAGCTCGGTCCTCCCCAATCCAGCGTTCCCAGAGGACGTGGGGGAGAGGGGGGGAGTGAAGCATCATGAGCTTGTGGTGAAGGTGCTGCGTTGGACGGGATGGGAGAGGTGCTGTATGGAATATTAATGGCTGTTTTTAAGTGAGGAAGGCTTTTTAGTGATGGAGAAGAGCTCTTGGGAACGCTCGAGGTTTAAAGTGGTTATGACGGACGAGAGGAATGCGTGAACGCTGTGTGTGGCATTGGGACGGTTCAGCTAATCAGTGTTAAAGTGTCTAACAGTGAATGAAAGTTAGTGTTGCTGGTTAGCAAGAAGCAATGCTTAAGTAACCCCAGCTAGCCCATTTCTCATTTCGCAAATTTCCTTTGCAAACGTTCTCATTTATGTCTATCTAATGCTTTTTCAGACGACCCATGCTCTTCACCGTTACATACTGCATATTACTCTATAACTGATATTATTATACAGACGTATATTATTCTTATCATTGCAAGGTAACATTCTTTAATCAACAAATCTGTAACATTTCTGTAATTTATTCTAATATTTATTCCTTCCCATCCCATATCACCAAGCAAACAGTGTAAACGTGCTGTATAGTACATGGACGCAGGAGTAGCACATATGCTAATTTAGACTTCATACCTTCACTTTGCGACACTAAATGACTTTGACTTTGTTGCATTTGTTGCAGCAGCGCACAGCTCTGTGACTATTAGAATAAACACACACTCCCATCTGCCAGAGGTTTTAGGTCAAGAACATGTGAACCTTGAGAAACGCATCGACAGAGTAACACTAAAGGAAAATGTGTGTGTGCGTGTGTGTGTGTGTGTGTTGAGGGGAATTAAGATCTTAAAAATGCCACTTTTATAACCATTAAATGGATTCCTGCCACATTACTATTACCCAGTATGTAAATGGAGTAATATTCAGGTCTGGTGAAGACATATTTTATCAATTATGCCCTCTCTCTCTCTTATTTATTTATTTTTTTTTACCTCTATTTGTAATGGTTAGTTTCTGCTGAGGACATTTGGGTGGACTGTGAAAATAAACATGTTTAGGATTGTGCACCCTTTCACTTCCATTGTCTGATTATTAGCATACTGTTTCATAAGTGTGGACAATGTTTATAAGGCTGTGTTTAGCTATCAAGCAGCTTTCTAGCCTCCGGCGTTCACTTTGTACTAACGGAAGTTAAACACGTCTCTGATTAGAGTTTCTCTAACACACTTTCACATGACTGACATTTATAATGCATTTCTTCTAAGGTACTGTATGTGCATTTAAGTTCAAAGGTTTTTCTTGATTGTTTTGAGTTTTTAAAAAACTTTTAAATGAACTGTTTTCACGTGGCTGAAAATAGATGAGGGTGACATGGTGGCGCAGCAGGTTGTGCTGCCGCCTCGCAGCTCCAGGATCCCTGGTTTGATCCTGAGCTTGGGTTATTGTCTATCTAGAGTTTCTCCTTCTGTCTCTGGGGAAAACTCTTTGCGTTGTTATATTCTGAAACCGTGGGCTGACGTGGGAACATTTTGTCAGTTTTTACCAACAAGAACCCTTTACATTCCCAAGACCTGACAACAGTTTCATATTTACATTGCTCTATCTTGCTTCTGAGTAGCTCAATAAAATCATGGGGCTCCATAGAGTTAATATAGGGATATTTTAATTACAAATAATTTTATACATTTCTGCAGGAGGTCTCATTCATTCATTTTACTGGTGGGGGGTTGCGGAAGCAACAAGCTGAGAAGGTTAGCCCAGGCTTCTTCATCCCTAGCCAACACCTCCTGGGGGATCCTCATATGTTCCTAAGCCAACTGTGAGATACTGTAGGTATAATCTCTCCAACAGGTCCTGGGTCTGCCCTGTGGTCTCGGTCCAGTGGGATGTGCCTGATACTGCTCTAGTGGGAGCCGTTGATTCCTCTCAATTCACAGAAGGTTCTTTTTATTCCGGTATTCAGTTAATCTGTAGACACAACTAGATCTGTTGTTACCCAACTATGACATTCAGCTATGGAGTTTTAGAGTTAATACAATGACGTTTTGGTCTTGATAATTCAAATATTTGTCTCGATAGTGTGAAAGCTCTGGCGATGAAACCATAAAGATTTGTAGTTGATAAAGCAAAGCTTAGAATTGATTGTATGAAGCTTTGGAATTGCATATAAAGCTTTGGAGTTGATTGTATGAAGCTAGGGACTTAATTATGTGAAATGGTAATTTACAATGTAAATGTAAATAAGTTCACTGAGTTGATTAGAGTTGAAACTTTGGAGTTGATTGTGTGAAGCTTTGGAGTTGGTTGTGT
The DNA here is from genome assembly GCF_001660625.3 of Ictalurus punctatus. Taxonomy (NCBI): domain Eukaryota; kingdom Metazoa; phylum Chordata; class Actinopteri; order Siluriformes; family Ictaluridae; genus Ictalurus; species Ictalurus punctatus. The sequence continues at coordinate 21,280,136 of NC_030435.2, forward strand.
GAAGCTTTGGAGTTGTATATGAAGCTTTGGAGTTGATTGTGTGAAGCTTTGGAGCTGATTGTGTGAAGCTTTGGAGTTGATTGTGTGAAGCTTTGGAGTTTATTGTGTGAAGCTTTGGAGTTTGTTGTGTGAAGCTTTGGAGCTGATTGTGTGAAACTTTGGAGATGATTGTGTGAAGCTTTTGAGTCAGTTGTGTGAAGCTTTGGAGTTGATTGTGTGAAGCTTTGGAGTTGATTGTATGAAGCTGTCGAGTTTGTTGTGTAAATCTTTAGAGCTGATTGTGTGAAGCTTTGGAGTTGATTGTGTGAAGCTTATATATATATATATATATATATATATATATATATATATATATATATATATATATATATATATATATATATATATATATATAGATAGATAGATAGATAGATAGATAGATTACATTGAGACATTGATTACTTACCATGGTTATCAGCTTCTTGTAAACAGAAAATCATATACACACAAACAACATAGTTCTAGTCTCAGGCATCTACCCTCCTCCTCCTCCTCCTCCCTCGTTCTGAGTGCATCCAAGCCCTGGAGCTGTGACTCTGGAAGTTTCTCTGCTGTCCTCAGGCCCGATGCCAACCTGACCTCGCTCTGCCATGCAAATGAGTTCCTGGCTGCTAGTGTTGTGTCATCTCCTGGCTGTCACCTGCACCCTCCCCTCCCACGACGCACTGCTTCAACACTTCTTCGGCTCCTTAAAGCCATCTAATTAAAACACCAAATCCCCCCTTGCTTCCCTTCCTCCCCTTTCTCTCTTCTACATTCACCCCCATTCCACAGGAGAAATCATTATTAGGAGTTTAATGGGGAGATTTTCCCGGCCCCGGCCATCTGTGGCCCGTGCAGAGCTGGAAATTTCGGGAAGCGCCGACAACGTGACGAAAAACTGCCCATTTTTTTCTCCCTCATGCCATTATGCAGCTGAAGGAGGTTCAAAAGCACTAAATCACCATTATGAGGGCAGAACATTTTTCACTTTTAATCACCCAGATTGATATTAACAGCCTATTTATTTTAGCTGGTGCCTCCAAGGGAATCTTGTTCTTGTTTCAGACCCAGCGTTTGCCCTGATATCATTTGATACGGTTTTGACTATGGATCGAATTCATTTATCACTATGTCCAGTTATCTGACATTAACTGACCTTAGCTCATAAGAAACCGTGTGAATGTTCAGCATTTCATTGAACTCAAACACTTAAATAGCTACCATTTCTTCTTTTCATTTACTTAAAACATCGTTTTTTTCCCCCAGTGCTTCTGTCAAAAAAGATAGTGATTTGGGAAGCAGTATATACTGTACGAGGTCAGTTTCTGACCTCCGTGCCTTTACATCTAATCTATCATGATATTGAATAAAATGCATACGACATGGAAACTGCATGCTAATTCAGCTAGCTCGCTGACATAGTTTAGTGATCTAATCCTTAGCGCGGTCATCTCGCGATTAAATCATTTTTAAAAATCAGTAACAACATAACAAAGCAAATCAAAGCTTAGATGCAGAAATCCCACTTGTTTCAACCTGTAACAAATGTGAGTACATTTACTAGCAGCTATAGCTATAGCAGGCTAGCTAGCTTAGTTTCTGTTAGTTATGAACAAATGTGTGGTTGTCATAATACTTTAAAAAAAAAAAATTAAAAAAAGCCTAGTAATAAATTACTTTCAGGAAATTTGTCAGTGTTACACAAGACTCGGGTAGCTAAAACCTACTCATGTCTGGACGTGACAAATGTGAGCTAATTCACCACTAGATATCTAGATGGCTAGTTAACTTAGCTTGTGTGTTAGTGATGGACAAATTTCTAGTATTTCTATTTTTAACAATTGGCAAGTAATAAATAAATGACAAAAGTGTCAAACAAGACTTAGTTACATAAAAACACTCATGTCTAGCTGTGACAAATGCGAACTAATTTGCTAGCAGTTGATTAGCGATTTGGGATTTGGGATTAGCACGTTGCTCAGCTTTTTATGTGGAAAATATAACATTTAGAACGTTTTCAAATCTATTTATCCTGTACAAATGGAATACTGAGTAACCATGAGGTGGTTATATCTGAATACACAAATACGTTCATATAATACATACTGTATGTATATAAGGAATACAACACTAAGTGACACGCTGTTGTAGGAAAGTCATCAACAACAGGGTGGTGTAACGCAGAGTGGAGTGTTACTGTAACCACACAGAGGTTGTTCTTTTTTTTTCTTTTTTTTCCAGTAACTGCACATCATGTAGTGTTTTATTCCACTTAACCATTTATTAATTCAAGAATGGCACATCATACTGTTCAGTCAGAATGGACAATTCAACAGCACTGTGGTATAATAGATGTTAAGGTACACTTTATTTTTGACCTATATTACATCGTTTCCTTCCCGCACCACACACTCCCACGCTAAAGCGAGCCATATGTTCTCGTACACTTTCTGTTCATCTAATGAGCCAGACAGAGAGACAGTCCATGCTTAACCTATGAACTATGGGAAAGGACCTGTGTATGCCTGCCAACCCATCTCTCTAGGTCCTCTCTCCACACACACACAGAGAGAGAGAGAGAGAGACAGAGAGAGAGAGAGAGAGAGAGAGAGAGAGAGAGAGAGAGAGAGACCTCCTGTTAGGGGTGCAGCTGTCACGCTGCCTTGGCTCTGCAGATCTGAGGGAGTGAGAGGGGAAGTGTGGTGTGAAAGGCCTCCAGGATCTTCAGTCAGGACTCCAGAGACACACCTGCTGAACACACACACACACACACACACACACACACACACACACCCTAAGCAGGCAGGGCACACCTAGCAAGTCTGCACAGCCTGTTCAAATGCATGGCACTGTGCCCAGAGTAGAGGATTAGATCACTGATCACTGATTCAGTTCTTGAACTTCTTTATATCTCGCAAGCACCACACGCCCGGACTGTCCTTATGAGCGCTCATTAAAACCTGAAAGTTGAACTTTTAGCACGCTCAAGTGAGCTGACATAAGGTCTTCAAAAGTGGAGTCCAATCTATACATAGTAGCTGTTTTCCTACTCTAACACAAGCATTTTTCAAACGGCGGGTGACTTGAACCTCCAACGCTGGAGGTGTGAGGCAAACGTGCTAACCTCAAAGACACCATGCACACCCCCCCCCCCCCCCCCCCCCAATACAGGGAACCTAAAGAAGTCATAATAATGCACTAGTTGCATTGCTGTTGTAGTTGACGTTTAGGCGTTCCACACACTGACTGATATTTATTTCACTTCAGTCAGAAAATGACTATTATGAAACCTGAAACAGTAGACAGATAGCATCTATATTCTACACAAATAGTATCTATAAACTTGGGTAATGCTAGGGTATGGTGATTTAGACCTAAAGGAAGGAGGTTTAAAAAAAAAAAATAAACAAACAAATAAATAAATAAACATTATGAATTATTTTGTCATCCACAACAACATCGAATCCTTCCAGAAAAGTCATTTAAAGACATACTGAGCGTGTGAATTTTACGCTGCACATGATATGATTTGGCACATTTTTCAGTATTAGAAGATTTTTTGTTTGTTTGCTTGTTTTTGCTTGTCATGTGATTGATTTGTCACATGTTTGTTCTTTTTATGCTTCACATTCAAGTTCACATTGCAGTACATAACATGATTTTCAGGTGAGCCCATATTGCTCATATAATCCGACGTGAAATGTCTGTGATTTCTTTCACATCATACAGTGTTGAAGGAATAATGATGAAGGTATATGAGTGATTTAATGATTCGTGCTGTCCTGTTTTTTTCTTTTTGTTGATACACTCTTATAGGAGAAAATGAGAACTGAATATTTTTAACATTTGCAAGAATACTATATGTTTCTGCGGGGTTTATATGATCCGCGAAATGTAAGGAGAATTATTATTATTATTATTATTTTAGATTTAATAGGCTACGAATTAAGTAAAGATAGAACCGTGAGCCCCGCCCCTTTCCTTAACCTTCACTTAAATTCTAAGTTTAAAAGTTTAAGTTTATATAAAGACGACTCGTGTTTATCAATAATGCTATCAATAATATCAATTATATTTTCCATGAAATATTTTTAGAAATCCCGACATTATTATTATTATTATTATTATTATTATTATTATTATTATTATTATTATTAGCAAATTGAATAACGTTTGTGTAGTAATAAACAAACGTGTATTGAATTGAATGAGGCGTGTTTAAAGATTTTTTTTTTTTAATTCACAAGCTAAGATGTATTATTATATGTATCGCGCCATGTATTAATGCAGCTAATATCTTAGAAATGCCGTAAAATGTGTCCTCTAAATTTCCCAATTATAGCGTCCCTTATATTTCCCAAACTATTTTCAGCCTGGTATGAATAGTTATATTATAGCTACAGAATTATTTATAGATTTGGGTTTGGTTTGTAACTGGATGCTAACCACTAAACTAAAATGATTGACTTTAGTAGAGATTATTCGAGTTATATCAGTTATCTGGTGCAATAATGATCAGTTCTCTTTGTGAAAAACTTTAATGTAGGTTAAATGTGATATATTTCCTACTATTTATAAATTATCCTTAATAACAGTCATATTAATCCTATATAAATATGTATTTATAATAATCCTATATAATCTTATATAAAGTCGGATCTAGCCTAACCAAACCCGTCTTCAGCAGCTTGACTTATATTATCTTATTTTCCCCCCTCCTCCTCCTCCTCCTCCTCCTCCTTCTTCTTCTTCTTCTTCTTCTTCTTCTACTACTTCTTCTTGTTTTCCATTTGAATCTCATTTCAGATAGATACAGCAGAAAGATCACAGCTTGCCCTGTCCAAGAAACATCTAGACTATAAATAATTATGTATGAGAAAGAAAGAAAAAACAAATACATGATCAATTATTTGCACCGTAACAGAGGAAAACAAAATGTCGCAATAGTCTACAAAAATGCAAAAAACAAAAAAAAACAAACAAAAAAAAGTGTTAGAAAGTTTCCTAAAATGTAAATTGCAATTAGAATTTGTTTGCTACATAAATAAATAAATAAATAAATAAACAAACAAACAATGTATGCAGCCATTGATTATTGAGAATAAATAAATAAATAAATAAATAAACATGTATGCGGCCACTGATTATTGAGAATAAATAAATAAATAAATAAATAAATAAACGTGTGCGTTACTGAATATTGAAAAATAAATAAATAAATAGATACAATCGATCTTCATAAATTATATCGCAATACATTCCAGATTTATTTTGATGCTGATTTTAAATACAACCCCCCCCAAACATGTTTGTTTTGTACATGTTAAATGCTTCATTTTAAGTGTAGAGCTTCGAGATTTACACTGCTCACCTACAAGTGTACTTTAACACATACACACACACACACACGCGTGAATACACACACTGCGTTCCTGAAACACACACGGATTACATTTCATTCAGAAAGAGGCTACGCGTTTCCATAATTTTTTGCATAGTTCCCATTTAAAAATCCCCTTTTATTGCTCATATGCATTTTGTTGTGAATAAGTGTATTCGAACAGACTATTGAATATTGATTTTTGTTTGTTTGTTTGTTTTTCAACTAGATAAAATAATAACGAATGGCTTTTCATGAATTATTATAATTAATAATCGTAATGCAGGCCTTGTACTGCATATAGGCCTAGTGTTCCTTAATAAGTAGACAACAACAAGATAAAGAAGCAGTAGTATTAATAGTATTACTGGTGGTAATAATAATAATAATAATAATAATAATAATAATAATAATAGAAGGAGAATATTTCAGGCAGCACTTGTTTTAAAAGGTGCCGTGCAGAAAATTGCAATAAAATTAAATACAAAAGTCAAATAAAAACAAGAACACAAGTGTAAAGCGATAGAAGGAAATAAAAATAAATACAAGACATTTAACAATATGACATTTATTAGAGTGCAATAAATAAGGTAGGACATTCACGTAATACAATAAACAGAAAATAAACTATGCCGTAAAATTCAGGCAATAAATAATAAATAATAAATAATAAATAGATTAAGACACAATATAATAAGGGAAATGAACCCGTTTCCGCCTCGCCTTTCAGTGCTTTCAGGGCGGCTCTTTAATTATGGTACACCGGGTTCAATTGTTCTTGGGTTTGGAAGGGCTGATTGCGCATGCGCAGCTCGTTTGGAAAGTGGCTGTCAGGAGACGCTGTGTAGGCGGAAGGCCGGCTGATGGAAGCGCGTCCAGGGGCGCCGCAGCATGTCGCGCCGTACCGGCAGCTCGCGACGCACTCCGTCTGCTCGTCGGGTTTCTGAAACGAGAACACGCCGTTATAGTTCATAGGCGGGCTGAGCTGGCTGTCCGGAGACGCGCTGTTGTAATAGGAGTCAAACATGTTGCAGTAGGAGAAAGGGCGGAAATGTTTGGACGCGTCTGCGCGGCTCGTTTCTGCGTTCGCATACGCGTAGGGGGCATCGCACGGAGGCGACACGTTACCAGGACTGGCGAGGAAACGTCCCGCGTTCAGCTGCAGGCACCCCGCTACCAAGTTGGTGGTGGGTTGAGATAGACCTTTGCACAGGGTTCGTGCAAACGCCACGAGGTCGGGCCGTGTGCCAGCACTGAGCGTCTCTGACAAGGCCCGGATGTAGTTCTTGGCCAGACGCAGGGTTTCTATCTTGGACAGCTTCTGAGCACTCGAGTAGCACGGCACAACCTTGCGTAGGCTCTCCAGCGCACTGTTCAGACCGTGCATCCGACTGCGCTCACGTGCGTTCGCCTCCTGGCGCCGCAGCCGGGCCCTGTCCGAGCACGTGGCGCCTGACTGTCGTCTTCTTGGATTGCGCCTTTTGCTTAGACCGCCCTCGTCCTGCTCTTCGTCTTGGTCTTCGTCTCTTTCTTCTTCGTCCCTGTCCGATCGTTCGTCACGTAGGTCTAAATTGTCGAACCGTTGTCTGCGATGATCTTGTTGCTCTTGTCTCAGACTGTCATGGATGCTTGAACGTGGAAAGCTCGCTCCGAACTGAGGCTCACGCATTGCGTCTGGCTCATCTGGTGGCGCGGTCAACATTGTCCCTGCAGACAAGGACACAATTAATGTAACACACTGTGAGTTTCAGGCCCCCTGACAGTTTACAGCAATAGACCACGACAATAGCTTTCTTGGGACTCCTGTGTTCTGCGTATCCTTGGAAAGCCACACCGGCTTTATGGCACCTCTATATATTATCTATCTATCTATCTATCTATATATATATATATATATATATATATATATATATATATATATATATATATATATATATATATATATATATATTATAAAACCAAGTTAATTCAACAATGTGAGGGTTAATTCAGTAAATTTTCAGAAAATATACCTTATAATCAATTAAAAGTAAGGGTGGCATTTTACTAAAGGTAACATTCTTTTTTAAAAAAGGTTTCCTAAAGAACCTTTTGATGATGTTTTTTTCAAGCGCATAATAATAATCCCACCACAAATAACTACACACACTGTACAAATTTGTGGTGCAAAATGAAAGTTAACTGCTTTGTGGCACCAAATATGAGCACCGTTATTTTTAGGATTGTATTTTCAAAGCATTTTGGCTAAGCATTAAAACTAATTTCCTGAAGGACCGTTTACATCATTTGTGCCGTTGGGAATGAAAATATACCTTTACATTTCTTCTGACACTAAAAGAGTTAGATCAGCACTGGGACTTCAGCTGCGCAGACATGCCAAATAGGATCGTAAGGTCACATCATTATCCGTATCTGATATTGTATCTAGACTAGACAGCAAAATCCCTAGTGCTGAATGAACATATACAAGAATTCCTGTAAGTCCAGATGGACACAATGAAACTGTAAGTGTTAAGACTATATGCGTAATCAAAAGAAAACAAAAAATGCCCGAAAAACAAACAAAGATATTGATGCATTACAATAACTAGGTAAATCATTTTAAATTTGCTTACCTGCTTTTTTTCTCTTAATATTTAGCTCGCATGTTCCAAAATTCCACTCAGTCTCAGCACCATGCGCCTTCCATGTGTCTGCTGTGAGCCACTTAGAATTCCTTTAATCTCGTTTTCACCCTCCTCTCACTCTCTGTCTCTCTCTCCCTCTCTGTGAGAAAAGTGACACCCGTGCCAACTGCCAGTGCGGGTACCCGTGCCATCTGCCACTGACGTCTCGTGGCAGAGCTGGTCACGTGGCGCGCTCTCGTGGGACTTCCGTCCTGTACCAATCATCTGGCGCACCGCGCTAATGGGCACCGTGAGGCTTTCATTTACCTACCGTCAAAAAAATCAAGGCAGATTCCAACATTGTCATGCTGTTGAGGATGCACCCTGAGCTTTTTCGAGGAGGTGTTTGTTTCTATGCAGGAAGCTATCTGTGCAGACTCTCCCAAAATGATGTGCACAGTACCTGTCTTTGTCACATGCAAGAGAACCACCTTGAATGAGGTAATAGCCTGCTAATCTCAGTGCTCGTCACTTGTCACAAGCGATCAGTCACATCTCAGGAGATTGTCAGTCTGGGGAGAGTTACGGGCACGCCGAGAGACGAGATCCAGCTCCTGAATTGTACGGGATTTATCGACTAATAGAGACACAATGACTATTCTATCTGATTAGACAGAAGGGATATAGATCGGCAGAACGCAGCTGTTGTCCTGTTTGACCGAAGCTCAGCATAGTTTGGTCTAAGTGATGAGTTGAATTAGGTGAGAACAGACAAACCATAAACTGCGCCAAAGCCTGATCTACTGTATTTATGAACATTTCCCATGCCTCTACGTTGGGTTTATAGGTATGGGCTTGTTAGTCTGGTCCTGACATAATTGTGAGCTGTCAGAAAACTCTGACCTGCTCATCTTTTGTGCATTGTGAAGCATATAGTTAGATGTAGTTGTGAAGAATTCTCTGTTCTTTTTAGCAGGGGTATTTGTGCAATGCTACACCTTGTCAGATCTCTCCATTTGGAAATTTCAGCATGGATATAAGATGCTACTTTACCTGTGGTTTAAAAACATTAGATTCACTAAATCTACATGTGAATGCAGCATTCATAACAATTCTAAACACCTTTATAACGTAATACAGCCTACAGAATATCTCATCTATGTAAATACTCATATCGTAAAGAGCATAACACTTCATGAATTATGAGTATATGACTTCATAATGTCAGGTTATATAATGTCAATGCACTACAGCGTAATGAAATAAAATCACACAATACTAACAATAATCATAATAATAACAACAACACAACAAAATCATTGTGATTATGTATTTCCATAATATTCTTTAGACTTAAAAAAAACCAAAACTAATAGATCTGTGAACTGTCCTTGAAAAGAAAGCAGTTAAAATGGGAGTTAACCAGGGAAAGATCATCTGAATATTTCAAATCAAAATTGATTAGGCTTGTACATTAAAAGGCTGGCTAGCTAACTAGCTAAGTAACTAGCTCATGTATTTTGTTTTGCTTGTTTGTTTGTTTGTTTGTTTGTTTTTCACTGTAAGGCTAAGAAGTCAGGTTAAGGTCAGTTTTACTTTTTACTCTTTATCACCCTTTGTGAAAACAAGTTTTAAGGCTTTTCCAGAACAATTTATTGACAACTGGGGAGAAAAACCTCACTAGCTAAGCTAACTAGGCTGCCTCCTGAGGTAAAATAACACAATTGTAAACAATACATGCTACAATATAATACAACAATACAATATATCTGTTAAAAGCTCTAAATGTATTGTATAAGCATATAAAATGCTTGTTTTTACCTCAGGAGAAGCCCTAGTTAGCTTAGCTAGCAAAAGCTAGCAAAATAATAATAATAATAATAATAAAATCTCCCTAAATATTAATACATTGTCCTGGAAATGCCCTGATAGAAAAGATTTTCTACAAAGAAGAAAGAAAACAGTATTTGCTAGTTAGCTAGCCAACCTTCTAATGTACTAGCCTAATCACTGCGTACAGTGTTTTAAAATGTTGTTTATTTATTTATCTGACCTCAGGAGATTGTGGTGAGACCTGTTGTGGTGGTCAAAAGTATGTTTCTGTCTATAAAATGTAACTCTAAATGTATTGGATAAACATACATGGTGTATCACATGATGTTCATCTTGTGTTTAATCAGTGTTGGGTTTTGCTAGTTATGTCATACATGACATAAATATGTGACATATCTAGCGAAACCCAACGCACTTAGCAAACCGTATGTGTTAATGAACATTTGACATATTTTGGTTATTCTATTCTATTACGTCCTATCCTAGTCAGAATCCGAATGGCAGTCCTGTCCATAATACACTCGGACACATTTACACTCATAAACACACACCTTAAACTCCCTCACACACACTTTCCACCTGCCCCCCCCTCTAAAAAATGCCTCAGCTGGCATCCCGCACGTTCCGGTCCACTACACACACCGGCATCTGATGAGTCCGACTTTGCGTTTCAGACTAATCAGTCTGCTGCGCTAATTGCAAATGCAAATATGCAAATTTATATAATTAATTACTCCACTAATTAGTTCTCCGTTCTTTTTAGGTAATAAATCATTGTGTGGTTGAAAGAGAGAGCGAGCATGAGAGGGGCAGGGCATCAGCTCCCTGTACACAAAAGATTCAAAGTTTTCAAATGCCCTCAGAGCGTTAGAGTGAGGTTATTGTCACTGGTGTCGAATGGCGTAATTCTGGGCTAGTCTAGGATTTTTATTTTAATGTGATCATGTAGTAGAGTAAAAAGTTATACCTAGTTGTACTCACCAATTTGGATGAATAAAGCAAGACACTTTTGTGCTAATTTGTCCCATCATGCACCATGGAACAGTAGAGGAGGGGCTTGTTAATAGTGGACACAAATGCAACTACTGTATGCTTCCGCTTCACACTATGGTCAAAAGTTTGTGGACACCTGACCATCACATTCATATGTGGTTTCATCCCGAACTGTTGCCACAAAGTTAGAAGCGCACGATTGTTTAGAATGTCTTTGTATGCTGTAGCGTTACAATTTCTCTCCACTGGAACTAAGAGGTCCAAAACTGTTCCAGCATGACAAGGCCCCTGTGCACAAAGCACATGGTTTTCCAAGGTTGGAGTGGAAGAACTTGAGTGGCCTGCACAGAGCTCTGACCTCAACCTCACTGAACACCTCCACCTTTGGGATGAACTGGAACACCTGACCTCACTAATGCTCTTGTGGCTGAAAAACACAAATCCCCAAAGCCATGCTCTAGTGGAAAACCTTCCCAGAAGAGTGGAGGTTATTATAAGAGCAAAAGGGGAGTGAATCTGGAATGGGATGTTCAACAGGCACATATGGGTTTGATGGTCAGGTGTCCACAAACTTTTGGGCATATCGTTTATGTTAAATTAACAAATAGACATAGTGCAGCAAGGTTAGCTAGCTCATATCAAGTAGCACTGAAGGCAATTCGTCGGTATTGTTTACCTCTTTTGCATTATTAGCATCGCTTCCCTTCAGTACAACAACATTTGATTCAATTCAGGTTTATTTGTATGGTACTTTTAAGCATAGAATGTGGTACGGAGCAGCTTTGCAAAAATCTGGATGTAGATTTAGAGCCCTAATGAATGAACCAGGGGCGACCGTGACGAGAAAACTCCCTGAAAAGCCATGTGGAAGAAACCTTAAGAGGTCCAGACTCAAAAAGGAACCTCTTCCAGAGTTTGGGATTATAAAAGTTCACAGTTAGAGCATATTGTACTGGGCTGAGTACCAGACAGTTTTTCTGATTACAGCAGTAGTTCTTAGGTACAAGTTTATAGTATCCAGATGAGATTATCCACTGAAGAAAAAGTGATCCTGGATCCCACTTGGCTGTTAACCTTTCGTTAATAGTATCTTCAAGATTGTTCCTTAATTTGGTTATTATATACAAACTCGTTATGGGAAGTTCAGCCATTCAGTCCGCATAGAATGAAATGTTTGTAGGGATGTTATAAGTGTATGCTTGGTTTGCTCTATCTAAGCTCTGGTGGTGTTGACAGCTCTCGGTTGTTTAATTACCACATGATCAGGTCTAAAAGACAGTGTGAGGAGCTGGGCTGCGAAAGAAAGAGATCGACTCGTCAAAGAGATGCAGGAGAAGTGCAGCGGTGTGAGGGTTCGCTATGGGCTCTGACTCTTGACCTGCTTGTCCAATACAAGCCCCACCCACCCCCAAACACACAAACTTATAGTTATTGGATCACCTTTCATGTATGATCCATGTGGTAGGTAGTTGTCACAAATGGCGAGGAGGAGATGCAGGATGCATTGGTGCAGTAAAGAACTTTATTAAAGGTAATCAGGCAGACAAATCCAATACGTGAATCAAAAACATGTTCAAAAACAGGTAAAAGGTCAGGCGAACAGCAAACAGGATGAACTAGGCAAAACAAAATCGAATAACGAGGACGAGAACAGGAACAAAACTATGGCACAGAAACGAAGAACAAAGGGTTTTGTATTGAGTTAACTCTTACACACAATACTTCACCCTGAACACAGACTCACGAGGGGTTGAAATAACAAACGTAATCAAGGGTGAACACAAAACAGCTGAGACTAATGATAACACGTGAGGGAGACATCCAATGACATAACAGGGGCGGAGACATAACTTAAACCATAACAAACACACGTGTAAAACGTAAACAAAGTCAATATCAATGAACCCGGAAGTACGCGCTCCTGCGCCTCGGGCTTCAGAGGCCGCTGCGTGCTCCAGTGCTCTGCATGAGGGGAAATCTCTGACACTAGTGCTGGTTCTCAATCTGTGGAGTTCCTGAGTACAGATTTTTTTTCAGGTTGTCAGATAAAAATCAGTTCAGGCTTGCTCATGATTTGAGCACTAGATGAATGCTAGCATCATCTGTACTAGAATTCTGCTTAGTTTGGGCGATCCCGTTCCAAAAGATGGGCTCAAGGATGAGTTAGGATTGCTGTGACAGTCTGGGAAAGTGTCCTGCTCCTTGGTGAGGCTTCAGCGATGCCGAATGTTCATTGGGTTCATGTGTAACGACATTGTGCTACGATTTATTACCACTACGTTGATGAAAACATCATTTACTATACAGAATTTGGGAGACGTCCTTATCCATGCTCCATGCTAGACTAAATATACTATATGGCCAAATGTATGCAGACACCTGACACCCTCACCACAACCATGGGCATTAGTATGGAGTAAGTTCTTGGTGAGGAGGTGGTTATTTAGTAATCGTAAGAAGCATTCTCAGCTTGGCATCTGTTGTCTGGCGGCTTCACTCCTGACCGATGGGGATTCAAGTTGGGGACTCTTGAGTCACACATTGACTGACTTTTGACTCGGCTCAGGCTTGTGAAATTTCAAATTTGAATAGAAACCTAACCAAGTAGTACCACCAAGCTAAACACAGTAAACAAATTGACTTCGTTAATCAACATTTTGGTCCACAGTCTACTCTACAACTATTAGAACAGCAAGGCCAATTCATGTTTTTGTGACGTACACCAAAGACAATTGGGTTCGAGTTCAAAAGATGGACATGCGACGAGACGAGAGCTTAGGATTTCAGCTTTTATTTCCTGGTATTTACATCTAGATGTGTTAAACAACATAAAACATCAAACCTTTTTTTTAATCAGACTACCCAATTTTTAGCTCGAGCAAAAGTATTGGAACAGACAAGTTTCGAAGTAAATGAAAGTAAATAACACTTAATGTTTGGTTGCATGTCCCTTGCTTGCTATAACTGCAAGGCTGAATCCAAGAGTAGACGTTCAGAGCTGTTTATTGTTTATTGTAACAAACAATCTAACAGGACACACCTGGGTAACAAGGAATGTTCCAATATTTTTGCTCGCCTCGAAATTGGGTGGTCTGATACAATATGTGCCATGTTCTATCTCTTTTAGCACATCTACATCTACATAAATGCCAGGGAATAAATGCTGAAATTCTGAACGCTCTTCTCATATTCATCTTTTCATCTCAAACCCATGATTTTTATAACTGCGCTAGCAAGTTTAGCAACTAACTTCTCAAAATACAACAGGAGCTGACAAATCAGCACCAGAATAGCTGTATAGCAATATTTCAGTACAAGCAGATTTAATTTAATTTCATGGTGGACTTTTCCTTAAACGCTGTACTATTGTGGTAATTAAGCACAATGCCAGATGCCAAAAAATAAAATAAAATAAAATAAAATATTCTGCATTTGTAACTGCTTGTGTTCTCAGGCTTGTGTGTGTGTGTGTGCACATCTTTACAGCAAGTGTGTGTACCATGTCTGCAAGCTGTCCATGTGTGTGCACGTGTATATGTAGGGGTGATTGGGGAAGCCCAGGCCTGAGCGCCGTGCTCTACAGCTGTGCTGTTTTTACCAATTACCTCACCCATGATGCCCATATGCCACCACACTAGTCTGCACAGGTGGCTCCTCAGACAGAGATAGAGGTATGTGGAGAAAATGACAATGGATACTGTTTATACCCAAACAAACGCTCACTCACACATACTTCGAGACACAAGGGAGCGCTCTGAGTGGCACGCTGTAAAATTGACTTCATTTCGAGTTTAATAAAAACCTCTACGAGGCAAAGGAAGACACACTCTCGCAGAGTGTTCACGGCAAAAAAACCCCAATGGTATATGTGTAATTCGATTAAAGATGATTATAGTAAAACAATGACCTCCTGATGATGACACGTTTCGAGTTGATTGATTTTTTTTTTTTTTTCCTCAGTGCACATACGTCCAGGGAAATGAAACAGCTCGAGCGCGTGTCGCAATAGCCGAGCACACGCAATCGACGACGCAGATGGAGCCGATCAGTTACGCTAACGACAATGAAGGATGAAATCATGAATAATTCAGATGTTTTTAGAAGATAATGTAAATATGTTTGGTGGTTGGATTTCATGGAAGAAGAAGCGAGATGAAATGAATACCTGCATCCTGCTTCAGGCTAAATCAGACAGGGAAAAGAAAGAAAGATGAAAGACATCAGTGAAGCAACAGAAATGCTGTGATATGAACTGCAGGTAGTTTACTATCCCTTTCGAAATATATTTGTATTTTATTTGTATGTAGTTTAGATTTGGTGGCTTAGCGGTTAGCACGTTTGCCTCATGCTTCCAGGGTTGAGCGTTCGATTTGTCGATGTCCCTGTGTGTGTTCTCCCCGTGCTTCGGGAGTTTCCTCCGGGTACTCCGGTTTCCTCCCCCAGTCCAAAGGCTGATTGGCATGTCTAAAAACGTGTCCATAGTGTATGAACGGGTGTGTAAATGTGTGTGTGATTGGGCCGTGCGATGTATTGGCACTCCGTCCAGGGTGTCCCCCGCCTTGTGGCCCATGCCCCCTGGGATAGGCTCCAGGTTCCCTGCGACCCTGAAGAATAAGCAGTACAGAAAATGCATGGATGGATGGATGGATGTAGTTTAGATTTGTTTTTAGGTGCCTCTTGTTTTGTCATCTAAATTAGTCACTACTATTTTAGGCATAACTTCCATAGCACGGCTGACTAAACGTGTCTAGCTCTCTCTCTCTCTCTCTCCGTCTCTCTCTCGCTCTCTTTCTCTTTGCTTATAGTAATTGGCTCTTGTTGTCTTAACAACATTATTTAAATGAAAAGATTTTTTTGCAACTCAAATTTCTAATGTACACAATATTTTATATACATGTCTTCATTCATTCAATATTTACACATGTTTTAAACATACTGAACCTAAGAAATGCAAAGGCATCCTGTATGTAGTAAATAAAGATTGTGATTGTGTGTATACAGATTATACAGAACTTTCAAAATCTTTTATTTACACATCAGTGACGTACCCTCTTCTAATAGATCACCCGCAATCGAAACAGCAGCATTATTTGAGAACGCTCCCGAATGAGGCTGTGACTCAATTTTTTCTTCCTTAGGGAAAAGATAGCTTCCAAAATGACTGCACTAATCTGCAGAATATTCAAAACGAAGAAAATATCTGGCCCGTGAATACACCTTCATACTGACACTCATTTTTAACACCTTCCTATGTACGCCATTGTTCTGAGAATTCAGCATATGGTCTGCTAGTGGGTCACACACTTCGTGCTAACAGCTCCTTTTTTTTTTTGCAGATCCAGCATTCACACTCTCGTTTTAAGACGCAGATTGCAAGGTGTACGGTGCCTTCTCACGTTCAGCCCTCGTTGTGTTCAGCCGAGACGTGTTAAAAGAGAAATTAGAATATAAATTGGAGTAAATTTATAAGAAATGTGTGTTGTGTTGTGTGGATGTGAGCAAGCGATGTGAAAAAGGATATCCCATAGATTAGAGACTCCCGCGTCTCTGCAGATGTTGCACCTGAAACAGATATGAGATATTAACTATAAAATATGATGTCGCTGGCGGTTTGAGACGCACCCCCGGCCATGCACCCTGCCTGCGCTGGCATCTGCGGATCTCGTGTTCCTCCCCGCGTGCATGCAATGTATTAATTACTCATATTGATGATGAGAGTCAGTGCCGAAAAGGCTCGAATAGACACACGCAAGATACATTAGACAACTTCATTGAAACTTAGCTCTAATTTATAATGAAGCTATCTGAAGTTTGCACAAACATCTGATGCAGGCCAATGAAATTTGTCCAACATGGACCAAGCTGATTCAATTTGCGCTGTTCCCAGAAGCTAGAATTCATATCTAGTAAGTGCTCTAGCTACAGCATGAGGCAAACCCTGAACCACAGAGAATCAAAAGCTTGAACAAAAGTTCTTGATAGTCGTTCATGTTTACTTTTCATACCATGTAGTCTTCAGAGCATCCATGTGTTATACCTATAATGAACCTGTAATGTGTAATACCTATAATGCAAAAATATCCAAACATGATTAAGACCAACACTATGTCCAGAGCTCTATTAGAAACAAAAGATCAACCTTACACACAGTGAACCCCTTATAAACAAATGCCAGCCTGGTATCAGCACCATGGTTAATCTCAAACAAAAACGGCGCCAAGGTCCAAACGAACTCAACCTGAGCACTGATAAGTTGCCAGATCATCAAGAAAAGGACGAAAAGGTCAGCGTAACAGATAAAAAAATAAATCATGTAGTGCTTGTGATTTCTTTAACCCTCTCTCTCCCTCAAAACCCCGAACAACTGGACCCACTTGGCACATGGTCATATGTTTAAATGTTTTTTTTATGGACATTGAAAATGGACAAGGAGAACAAACCATGCTAAGTCACGTACTCACTGTTGTCTAATCTGACCCCCTACTGATGACATGGGTGGTACCTTCTGACCTTCAAAACTTGCACAACAGGATTAATGACTGCCTCATTACCACTGCCTCATTACCACACTGGAGAAACACAACAAGCCTTCTACATCTTGCTGACAGAACAAATAAAATATATAACATGATAAAAGTAGAAATCTTGGCAAGTTTTCATTGGCAGCAGCCTAGTTTTATGACTGGACCTACTTGATGAGAATTCCCCTTAGACTATTAATGAGCCAGATCGTTTGCATGAATCACTGTTTACTTCAG